>NW_022589705.1:14987973-15178248 GCF_004348235.1 Phoca vitulina
AAGAAGAAGAAGAAGAAGAAGAAGAAGAAGAAGAAGAAGAAGAAGAAAGCAGGAAGGGAAAATGAAGGGGGGGAAATCAGAGGGGGAGACAAAGCATGAGAGACTATGGACTCTGAGAAACAAACTGAGGGTTCTAGAGGGGAGGGGAGGTGGGGGGATGGGTTAGCCTGGTGATGGGTATTAAAGAGGGCACGTACTGCATGGAGCACTGGGTGTTATACACAAACAATGAATCATGGAACACTACATCAAAAACTAATGATGTAATGTATGGTGATTAACATAACATAATAAAAATAAATACATAAAATAAAAAATAAATAAATAAAAGAATCATAAACCATGATAAGGTGGGATCTATCCCTGGGAAGCAAAGATGGTTCAACATACACAGATCAGTAAGTGTGATACACCATATTAACAGAATGAAAGATAAAAAATCATATGATCATCTCAGTAGATGCATAAAAAAACATTTGACAAAATCAAATCCTCTTTCATGATAAAATGCTCAACAAATTAAGTCTGGAAGGAATATACCTCAACATAATAAAGTCCATCTGTGACAAGTCCACAGCTAACATCAGGCTCAACAGAAAAATACTAAAACCTTTTTTTTCCCTAAGATCAGGAGGGATACAAGAATGCCCCCTTTCACCACTTTCATCAACATAGTAATGGAAATCCAAACCCAAGCAATTAGGAAAGAAGAAATAAAAGCCATCCCAACCAGAAAGGCTATACTTAAGTGGAGAGAAATGCAAGGAACACATGGATATATCTTGAAATGTTTTTCAAGCCTCACTTTCCTATTTTATTCTCTCTTCCTCTTAATGTATCAGCTTGATTTAGTTATTCATTTTCTTTTCTTTTCTTTTTTTTAAAGATTTTATTTATTTGTTTGTCAGAGAGAGAGAGAGTGAGAGAGGGAACACAAGCAGGGGGAGTGGGAGAGGGAGAAGCAGGCTTCCTGTGAGCAGGGAGCCTGATGTGGGCTTGATCCAGGACCCTGGGATCATGACCTGAGCTGAAGGCAGCCGCTTAACCAACTGAGCCACCCAGGCGCCCCTAGTTAATCATTTTCTTGATTTCAAATCATGATTAGTTATTTTCTTGGGAAATTTTACCACATCTTTGACTTCGAATACCATAAATAATTCTTAAATATGTATGTGTGTATATAAATAAATAAATATATATATATATATATAAAGAGAGAGAGAGATAATTTTCTTCCATAATCCAGACTCATATTCAACTAAAACCAGAGACAAATCAAATGCCATATGTCTAAAACTGGCTCACACTCAGCCTTCATCTTACTTGGGTTAATGATAGCATTGGAATTGCTTACCTCATCCCACCTTTGAATCATTTTCTTTTTTTTTTTTTTTAAAGATTTTATTTATTCATTTGACAGAGAGAGACACAGCGAAAGAGGGAACACAAGCAGGGGGAGCTGGAGAGGGAGAAGCAGGCTTCCTGCGGAGCAGAGAGCCCGATGCGGGGCTTGATCCCAGGACCCTGGGATCATGACCTGAGCCGAAGGCAGACGCTTAATGACTGAGCCACCCAGGCGCCCCTGAATCATTTTCTTCACTTGACATTCAGAACGCCACACACTTCTGTTTATTCTTCTATCTAGGTCATCACTTCTCAATTTGCTGGCTCCTCCTCATTTTCCAGACTTCAAAACACAATTACATAGAGCTCACTTTTTACGTGGTTATAGAAACAGAAGTTTCAAGGGCTGCCATCTGCAAGCTGGAGACCCACAAAAGCCAATGGTGTAAATTCCAGTCTGAGTCTGAAGCCCTAAGAACCAGGAACACTGTTGGTATAAGACTCAGTCCTAGAGCAGGAGAAAAACAATGTCTCAGCTCATGCAATCAGGGCAAAAAAAAAGAGTAAATTCTTCTTCCACTTTTTGTTTTATTCAGGCTCTCAATGGATTGGATACTGCTCACCCACATTACTCAGTCTACTGATTGAAATGTTAATTTCATCCTGAAACACTGTTACAGACACACTCAGAAATAACATTTGGCTAAATATCTGGGTACTCTGTGATCCAGTCAATTGCACACATAAAATTAACTATGACACTATCTACATATTAATGTCTCCACAATTTATATCTCAATTCTGGTACATTCAGTAAATTCTTGAAAGGCATATCTAGTTTTTCCTCCTCTATGTGTATCACTTGGATGTCTTAGGGATATCTAAAGTTTAGTATGTTCAAAATTGTCTCTCCAAAATTGAACTCTCACACCAAAGTATTTCTTCTTCAGTTTTCCCCAGTTCAGTTGATAGATGTTTCATTCTTCCACTTCTTTAAGTAAAAATTTACAGTCATTAAGTATTTCTTTTCTTTTGCATTCCAAATTCTTTTGCCTGTGATTTTAAAATATTTTGACTCTGGAAATTTCTTACCACTTCTACTTCTATCACTGTGGCCCAAACTACAATCATTTCTTGACCAGATCATTGTAAATACATAAAAATGGATCTCTTTGCTTCCACCATCTCCTCTGCTCTCAACATGTTAGCCCTAAATGTATTTTCTTTCCTTTTCTTTGTTGGCATAAGTTAGATCATATCACTCTTCTCCTCAAAATCCTCGGGTGGCATCCCATCTCATTCAAAAGATGAAGTTCTTATGTTGACCCACAAAGCTCTAGATGATCCATTAGCTCCACCCTCTCAAACATTCTCCTTTCTTAATATTTTATGCCTTGTTCATTTGGCTGCAGCCATACTGGCCTCCTTAAGCATATACCAACTTCCTAGGGATATTCTTACAACAGGGACTGCAAATGGTTGCCCCCTCAACCTAGAACTTTCCCTCTCATTCCCAGCTCAGATAGCCTCTAACTTATTCCTTTACCTGCCCTGGGATTTTCCTTTAATATTTTCTTCTTAGCGAGGTTTTATGACAATATCATATAAAACTACAACCTATATTACAATCCTGATCTCCCTTGCCTACTTTTAGCCATTACACTTACCACCATCAAAAATACTTTATATATATGTATATATATGTACATACATATGTATGTTTTACATATCTATATAAAATAGTTTATAGCATATATATGTGTGTGTGTGTACATATATGTATTATTTCTCCCACTAGAAAGTATCATCTTAAAGGGTTAGGTTTCTGTCGCATAATAAATGCTCAATACATTTCTGCTGAATAAATAACTAGCTGGGATCACCATCTTATTCCCCATGTATTCACCTCTTTCTTTGTTTCTTACGTTGGCAAATGAAAGTTTCATATGGGAATCATTAGTCAGAAACTTGTTCCCTCTTCCTGATCCCACACCTTCAATTAATCACAAAGCTTTTTCAATTTTATCTTCTGAATATCCATTCTTTCTATACTCATATACCGTTTTAGCTAATGAATTAAAAATGTATTATCTATAATACTAGACATCTCATCTTATCTGCCTCAGATACATGCACAAATCTGCCAGAGTAGTCTTTCTACTGATCTTGTCACTCCTTGATTAAAGTTAGTATCCCATTTATCTTTCTAAACTCAGAATGACACTCAAGACATTTTACTTTATGGTTTCTGGCTATCTCTCTGTCTCAAACTGCTGAAATTGTTCCACACATACTCAATGATTTGCACAGTTTCCAAAGCATACAATGCACTCTCTTGATTTGAGCACATACTATCCCTATGTATCCAATGTCAATCCCCTTCCCTCTCCATCTGACAAAATTATGTATTTTCCAATAATCAGCCCAGTTATTCACTTACCCTCTTGGGGGGAAAACCAAATTCAATAAATATTTCTTGAATGTTACTAATCTCCCAGGCCATTTCATGTGAACTTACTATGTACTCTATAGCATTTGGTGAATATGTTTATAGTAGCACATAGTATACTATTGGGCACATACCCATCTGGGAGTCGGCTTTCTTCTACCTCCAAAATGTGAAATTTGTGAAGGAAGAGACCATGTTTTTCACTGATGTATCCCTAATACCCAGCTCAATGCCTAACTGTAGATGCTCAAAGAACAGTTGCAACCTGCACAAAATGATGTTATTCTGGGAGACAAAAAGGAAAAAAAAATTCTTCCCAACTAGGATGATGACCACGTAGACCATGGTTACAATTATGTAGACCATGAAGAGAATTTTCTGGCCTCCAGGTGTTCAAATAATGTAAACCTGCTTTGATGCCAGACTGGTTTAGAGACACAGGTAATCAAAGAGCCTGCTCCTGCCGAGGATGCTTCATGGTTTATAAATATTATCTTTCAGGCTAAATTTTCCACAGGCTGTTTTATCTCTTTGTAGAAGTAATTAAGATTGAGATAATTAAATAAACAAAAAGGAGAATAAATAATCTCTCATATCTACTTATGTCCCCTCCATCTGTGTCTCACCTAGTTTTAATCTGCTGTAAATATATATTGACTAAGTTATCTTTTTCTTAAAGAATGTACATAATAAAGAAATTATTGAAACTCCAAGTTATGATGTTTTCTCATCCTATTTTTTCTCCTGAACTCATAACAAAAAGAGAAAACGTTGCTTTTAGATTAAAAGCACACTACCAAACAAAGCAATTCTGTTTTCTTCCCCCACTCCTTTAATTTTCTTTTAGGTTTACTGTTACATAGATTGAGTCATTCCTGTGGGTATAAACATGAATTTGATTTGAAAAACCTTCTTTTTAAGCTGCTAGGCTACAAATAATAAGAAAAAAAAAGAAACTGTTCACATAAACAACAAACTTACTAGAAAAACAGCAATATTGTTGAAAATTTAAGATAAATTAATTTGAATAATAATGGAAAACTTGTATAGAGTAATAATGTATCAGTCCCTCTTCTAGCAATGTGTAAATAATAACACTGTATTTTCTATCATTATGCTCATTATACACATGGAACACCTGAGAAGAGATATTTTAGTAACTTTAACTTTGCAAATATTAAATAAATTTACAAATTCACTCAGTTGAAATTCACTCATTGAAAATTGTAGAGATGCCTAATAAAATATTAAATGAGACAATATTGAATAGAAACTATATATATATATCTGACCCTTGAACAACATGGCTTTGAACTGCACAGGTCCACTCATATGAGAATTTTAAAAAATAAGTACAGTACATGGGGCACCCGGGTGGCACAGTCGATGGAGTGTCCAACTCTTGGTTTTGGCTCAGGTCATGATCACAGAGTTGTGAGATCAAGCCCCACGTTGGGCTCTGCGTTTGGTGCAGAGTCTGCTTGCGATTCTCTCTCCTTCTCTCTCTACCCCTCACACTTGTGCTCTCTTTTCCTCTCTCTCTCTCAAATAAATAAATAAATCTTAAAAAAAATAAGTACAGTACTATAAATGTATTTTCTCTTCTTTATGATTTTCTTAATAACATTTTCTTTTCTCTAGCTTACTTTATTTAAGAATATAGTATATACATATAACATACAAAATATGTGTTAATCTAATGTTCATGTTATCTATAAGGTTTCCAGTCAACAGTAGGCTATAGGTAGTTAAGTTTTTGGGGAGTCAAAAGTTATACATGGAGTTTTGACTGAATGAGGGTCAATACCCCCCAACCCTTGGGTTGTTCAAGGGTGAACTGTATGTACATATATGTATGTGTTGTATGTATATGTATTATATACATACACATATTATATATATATGTGTGTGTGTGTTTATACATATATGGTGAGAGAAGGAGAGAGAGAGAAAGAGAGCACACACCATTCTGAGGAAATAGAAGAGCAAATGTTAAAATGCATTTCCCACTACCATCTTTTAGTGTATTAATGTAGAGACTTCCTCCACTTGGATCCATTCTCTTTCATTTTTCTGTTGAAATAGACTTTGAATAACTATCCACTTCGAAATACCCCAGGTTGCAGGACTATGTGCATCTCTTAAGTCATCTGTGAATTTTCCTCTTAAAGCTTTTTAAATAACAATTTCTTTATTTTTTCCCTAATATAATAGGAAAGAATACAGGATGAAAAGCAAAAAATAAAGAAGCAAGAAAACAGATGTAAACCGATCTTATGTTTGCTTATATTTACAACATGGCGCGTTTCTTTGTTTCAATTTATCTCTCATTTTTGAATTGCAAGGGTCTTTGATGTGTGAACTTTATTTGTAGACTATCACATTTATTATTCATGCTATATAAATAATAAATGAAAGCAATAATAATGAAATAAAAATGTATGAGACTATCTACTTCTAAGATGATGAAAAACAACTTTAAAAACTATTTGGCCCAACAGAAATATTAGCAAGAAAAAAAAACTTTAAAGAAAATTTTAAGAAGTCAAACAAAATTGTAAGATTTACATATTTTTGTTATTGAGGGGGAATTTGCATATGGTGAAATGACGGATCTTTACAATTTAATGAGTATTATTAAATATATATACTTGTGTAACCTAAGCCTTTATCAAAACAGAAAACTTTTACATAACCCCATAAAATTCATATTTCCCCATCCAGCCTCTCCCTAGCTCCAAATGCATCCACTTTCTAATTTTTTATGCTAAAGATTTCTTTTGTTTTTTTTTTTTGAATTCATATAAATGGATTCAAATGATGTAAACCCTTCTGTGATTGTTTTATTTTGCTAAACATAATTTTTCAATTTATTCACAGTGTTGTAGCAGTGGTACTTTATTATTATTATTATTTTAAAATAGTATTGAATGAATATACCACAATTTGTTTATCCTTCTCCTTATGATGGAATTTGTGTTATTCCAGAATGTATGACTACTAAAGCTAAACATATTTATAAACATACTTATGCCAGAGTTTTAGTGGAAATATGCTTTCAGTTCTCTTGGGTAAATACTTAGAAGTGGAATTACTAGCTCATGGAGTAAGCATATGCTAAGTTTTTAAGAAAATTTTTCAAGAAAATGCCAAACAGTATATTTATTATTAATTTTCAGCAGTGCTTTATATGTTTTTGTAAATATTTATTGTAAATAGTTTTTCTATGTCTTTGCATTGCATTTTCATTTAATCAACAGCAACTTGTCATGAGCGGAAGTTTTGAGTTAATTATATATTTTTTATCATTGCATTTTAATTGCTCTAGTAACTTTGAAGTAAACCTCCTTGCAGTTTTTGGTGGCACTTCTTACAGTTAGTATTTTATCATTTCAATTAAAATATAAGAACTTTCTCATAGTAGTTCTACTTATCAACCCACCATATTCTTTTTTTTAAGATTTTACTTATTTATTTGAGAGAGAGAGAAGCAGACTCCCTGCTGAGCAGAGAGCCCATTGTGGGGCTCGATCCCAGGACCCTGAGATCATGATCTGAGCCGAAGGCAGACACTTAACTGACTGAGCCACCCAGGTGCCCCAACCCACCATCTTATGCCTTTGGTGTCAATATATTTCACATCTACAAATGTTATAAACCCAGCAATACAATGGTATAACTTGTTTTAAGATGCCAGTTTTTCTATTAAAAAAGCCAACACATTTTGTTTGTGTCATTCCCCTGTTTGAATATGTTCTTTTTTTCTTGCTTCTTTCAAGGTTTTTTCCTATATCTTTAGTCTTAAGCAGCTAGATTAAATGTGCCCATGTGTGGTTTTCTTTATACTTATCCTTCTTGGGGTTTGCCATGCTTCTTGGCTCTGTCAACCCATGCTTCTCACCCAGTTGAGGATTTTTTTTTTTTAAGATTTTATTTATTTATTTGACAGAGAGAGACACAGCGAGAGAGGGGACACAAGCAGGGGCAGAAGGAGAGGGAGAATTGGACTCCCCGCTGAGCAAGGAGCCTGATGTGGGACTCGATCCCAGGACCCTGGGATCATGACCTGAGCCGAAGGCAGACACTTAACGACTGAGCCACCCAGGCGCCCAAGTTGAGGATATTTTCAGCTTTTCTTCTCTCCACAAAGTTTTTCTCACTTATTCTCTCTCCTCTTTCTGAGATGCCAGTTATTCAGATGTTATACCACTTGATATTGCCCCAGAGGTTATTTGATCTCTTCAAGCTCACTGTCTGTCTTCTGTCATCTCCAATCTGCTGGAAAGCCCATCAACTGACATCTTCATTTTAGATATTGCACTTTTCAGTTTTCAAATTTCGATTTTTTTCATACATTCCAATTCTTTTCTGAGATTCTCCATTGGTTCATCTTTTCCTTTAAATCTTGAACTGAAGTAACTTAGATGCTTTAAAATCCTTGTCTGTTAGGGGTACCTAGGTGGCTCAGTCAGTCGAGCATTGGACTCTTGATTTCAGCTCAGGTCACGATCTCAGGGTGGTGAGATGAAGCCCCGCATTGGCTCCACGTTCTGTGCAGAGTCCACTTGCCCCTCTCCCTCTGCTTCTCCCCCTGACTCACAAACTCCCTCAAATAAGTAAATAAATAAAATCTTTAAAAATAAGTAAATAAATAAAATTCTTGTCTGGTAATCCAATATCTAAGCCCCCTGTTGGTATGTTTCTTTTGATTTTTTTCCTCTTAAATATGAGTAAAAATTTCCTATTTCTTTCTTTCTTTCTTTTTTTTTAAAGATTTTATCTACCCATTTGACAGAGAGGGAGAGAGCACAATCAGGGTGAGCAGCAGGCAGAAGGAGAGGAAGAAGCAGGCTCCCCACTGAGCAGGGAGCCCGATGTGGGCTGGATCCCCGAACCCTGAAATCATGACCTGAGCTGAAGGCAGATGCCCAACCGACTGAGCTACCCTGATGCCCCTTCTATTTCTTCTTATTTCAAATAATTTTTATTGTGTAGCAAACACTGTGAATAAAATGTTTTAGAGATTCTCGATTATGATATCTTCTCCCAAAGTATTAATTTTTATTCTAATAGGTAGTTAAATTAATAAATGCTCACTATTAATATTTTATTGTGTCAATTTTTAGACAGCTCAAGATGTTTACCAAGCTCTTCCAACTGGGTAGCTCAAATTCCAAACTTTGCTTCCTCTGATCGCAAAAATTTGTATCTCTGCTGTCTTTTCTGCCTCCCAAATGCTTCTTTCCACCAGGTTCTCTGGACTTTCTCCCTCTCATGTGTAGTTCAGAAGTCACTCAAGGATTTGAGATCCATTTATGTGCAGATTTTGGGCTCTCCACTTGTGTGATTTCCTCCTTGCTTTATTCCCTATCCTTCAATTTCCAGCCACCCAGAAAATCTCAAAGTTTATCCTCTGACACTTCAAGCCAAAAGGATTGTGCTTTACTGCTTGAGTTCTAGCTATCCAATTGCTTGTGGACAAGGCAGTGCCTTCAGGAAGAAAGCTAAAAAAAAATGCGAATATCACCCAGTATGGTTTCCTTTTTTATGGGTTGGATCCTTTCCAGTATCTGTTTTGTCTTCTCTCCACTGCCATCAAAATTTTTTCCATAGTTTATCATTTTTATTTATGGAAAAATTAGTGGATGCAAGCTATCTCTATTACCAGAACCAAGACTGCAAAGAATTTCCTTTTTACTGTATATTTCAACAACTCAGTATGTCCTCGACTTGTATTTATCTCCCAGTTCCCAATTAGGTTAGTTTATTTTTGTGGGTTTTGTCATTATTCAGATGTTCAGTGTAGCTGAACTTATCCTACTTAAAATGGCACTATACACCAAATTAATTTCATTTGCTGAATCTTACTCTAATAAACTTTCACTGATCTTCAGAATTATTTCTAGTAACAAAAGATATTAATTTTAATCTGTTTGGAATTAAAATATCTGATGATGCCTTTTACTCTGGATGATGCATTTTAAATAAATTGGGAGCTACACTAGTTTCATATTAGGGTTGTCTATTGAAAGTAATTTTATATCATTAAAATAACTATCAACTGAAAATATAATTTTATCTGATTTTAGAAATCAGACCCACAGTCTGTTGTGTTTAATTGAAACTCTTGATATAATTTGTTCTCAGGAATATGAACACGAAACACCTTGGTGATTCTAGAGACAAAATATTCAAAATCATACATGGATGCATTTTTCACAAGCAAAATCTTATTATTAATAGTCCTTGGCTGTATATATGATCTTTAATTGATGATATAAGGTATTTAATTTTATTTTTAATTGAAGTTATCATGAATAGGGAAAAATTAATTCACTGAGCTTGACTCTAGTGCATGGCAGCAGAAATGAAATGAGTAAAACGTCTGCAGCATCCTTTCACTTTTTTAAATCTTTCATGCTCAGCAGAAAATCAGGATGCTCATACTCTCTGCTAATAAAGTACATAAACCCCAGAGACTTGTAATTTCCAGACAATCCAAAAGCAATTCAGTTTTAATGTAGTCAATCATCTATATCAAATAATTTTGTTTATAGCAGTATATTTCAGTTCACCCTCCTGAAATTTAACTTTCCTCATATTATGTGACTTATTCCACAATGCATCTAGAAATTCTCTGATGCGTCTATGTACATGAATGGAGGAATCCAAGATGAATGGCTATTAGTCCTTTCCTACTTTCCTCTAGCTTGCCCAGTTATGAAGAAAATTAAACTGGTAACTTTAGGCTCATCCTATTTCAGGTCCAGAGTCAGAAAGTCCAGTGTAGTATACAGGTTAGTGAGAGCCAGAAATAATTTGCTGCCTTTTGACCAGTGTGAATATAGACCAACAGATTTCACATAATCCCAGAGACAAAGCTAATTTTCCGAACCTCTCACAGTGAAAGGCCAGTCTAGATAACTGCCTCTTAATATAAAGCACCAATTTCCACTCTATTTACATACTAAGATTGGAGTCCTGCAGAATATACCAGAGAGATTTGCTTATAGCTCTATCCCTATGCTTCATTGCTACTGGTTCCCAATGCACAAAGGTACCAGACCTTGTTTCCACTGTTACAGTGAACATGCAATCTGCCTTTTGCCAAGAACTGACACTGTATCAAAGATCTTGATAGTCATCCAACTCATCTTCTCTTCCATCTCTGTCCCTGGAGTTTATTTAGACCACTTGGATGACAATGATAGCTCTTTAAGAACCCAAACTTACAGTCTTCTAAGATCTTCTCTCATAATAAACCATTCAGTTCCAGTCAGGTGCCCAACCCCTGCACAGCCCCAGCCTCCTCCTCTTTCCTTTTGGCAGGTCTTGGGATTGGTGCTTTTTTTTTTTTTGCACACTGTATGTTAGGAACTATACTAGATACTTTATATGCTATTTCATTCAATACCCAACTTCATGAGGTTGGCACAATAGTATACTCATTTTACAAAGGAGGGCACCAGGGTTATGAAGATTAAATATTGTGTCTAAGCACATCCAGCTATGAAATAGTTGTCAAGATTTGACAACTATTTTGTCTCATTCCTAAATTGTTTTTCCCCTATATCATGAAACCTCTGATGACTCTGTACATCATTGTTATTAGATCTCAATCCCATATTAGGAGAAAACATGAACATGTTAACAGCACATGTTAACATTAGAATAGTTCAGCGAGTCAAACAAGATAAAAAATAAATGTGTCAAGTTTGAGACAAGTGTATGATTTTTATAAACAGACCTACATTTAAACACTAACTCTTATTACCTATATGGCTTCAGTTAAGTTGCTTAGCTTTACAAAAAATTTTTTTTTTGCATTTTGGTATGCAGTAGAAACTATTGCAGTAGAAATCTCTAATTTTGTCTTTAATATGTCCCTTCAGCCTTTATAAATGATGGTATGACATGGTCATGGAGAAATTATCTTGGGCCAAAGTTTATATATCTGAAAGTGGGCATTTTCCTCAGGATCTTTTGAACTAAAGCATGAGAACCTTTTTAGTGTCTATGGTAGAAAGATTATGAAATATAGGACATTCTTAATGACTCTGTTTCCAGATATATGGAAGATGCCAGTATGAGAAAATTCAGCCAATGTGTAGAAAGACATAGAATGTGATCCAATACTCAGTTCTCAATTCCTACTTTTTCTTGATTTATAAGCAATCATGATGTAGTTCTTCATTCCCTCCTCTTAGAACTTGGCTTTCAAGACTTCACATACTTCTGGTTTTACTTCTTCCACTTAGCTTCTCTTTTCTGAGTCTTCCTGCTGGTTCTTCCTCATTTCTTCAATGTCTAAACATTGATGCTCTGGGTTCAGTTCCAGTACATCTTTTCCTCTCCATCTATACTTACTCCTTTGGTAATCTCACTTAGTCTCTTTATTTATTTTTTATTAAGTTTTCAATTTTAATTCCCATTTGGTTCACATACAGTGTTATATTAATTTCAGGTGTACAATATAATAATTCAGCAATTCTATACATTACTCAGTGCTCATCATGATGTGTACTCTTTAATCCCCATCACCTATTTCACCCATCCCCCTACCCACTTTCCCTCACTTAGTCACTTTAAATATTCTCTCTATGGTCATGACTTCCAAATTTAAATATCTGAACTCAACATTCGTGTGTCCTACAGCTTACCATTACCACTTGGATATTTAATAGGCATTTTAAACTTAACAGGAGCAGAACCGAACTCCTCATCTTTCTTCTACCCCAAACCAATTCCTCTGTTATTTTTCTGGACCAGAGAGAATGACAACCCTATTCTTCCAGTTCCTCAAGCCAAGAGCCCAAGAATCACTCATGATTTATTTTTCATCTTAAACCATACCTGTTCTTACAGAATAACCCTTTGGCTCTATAATCAATATATAAGCAGGCTCCAACCACTTTACACCTAAGGTATGATTCTTGTTCAAGCCATAATCATTTCTCTCCTGGATTAATTCAGTAACTTCTGATACGGCTTCTGCCATTTCCTGCTTTCAGCCTAGTCCTAATAGTTTACTCAAAGTGATCCTATTAAAAATAAACCAAGTTCTAAAACTAATGATGTAATGTATGGTGATTAACGTAACAATAAAAAATTTAAAAAGTAATAATAAACCAAGTAATCTCATTCTTTGTTACAATAACTTCTCCTCTCACTTAGAGGAAAAGCTTGTCCAGTCACTCCATCTTAGTCATGATGGTCTTAATATTCTGGCATTTAAGTAAAGAGCTGATGGGAGTGAGGAAAAAAAATCCTGTTATCTGCTAAAAAAGCATTTCAAGTTGAATAAATGGCAAATGCAAAAGCCTTGAGATGAAAGCATGCTTTGCTGCTTAAAAACCAGTAAGACCAGCATGGAATTTGAACTCAGACAAACCTGTGTTCAAATTCTGTCATTGCAACTTACTGACTCTGTGACCCTAGGCAAAACTATAAAAAGGGCAGTAATCAGGATGGTGAATGCCAATGGGATGCTGTTTCTCTATTTCCCCATTTAATAAATATTATTGAGCACCTTTTATGAACATATTATAAGCCAGATGTTCTAGACACTAAGGATAGCAAGTGAACAAAGGAATAAAAGTTCTTGTCAACATGCAGCACATGTTTTAATGATAAGAGAGAGACATTAAACAAATTAAATGAATTATGCTGGATAGGGAGAGTGGGACAGTGTGAGTGGTGTTTTTTGCCATGTTTGCAATTTAAGATAGAAATAACATTCAAACCCAGGCTTATAGGAGTTCAAATTCTATGCTCTTCATAACCTTGTGATAGTGATCTTAGTCTTGATATCCTTAACATCTTCAAAAATGTCCAGAATGTGGTAGCACAAATGGCTGGTCAAAAACTTTCTCATTAAATAAAGTTGCATTCTGCCATGAGTGCAATGAAAAGTCCAAGTACAGGAAGAACTGGGGGTGGAAGAAGAGAGGAATTGGAGAGCAGACTTCGCTTGATGGGCAGGTGTGGCAACAGCACTGGCATTTCCCAGACAGAAGTAAAGGAAATCTGATCAGGTTTTCTTTGCATGAGAAAATGAGGTTATTCCTTACAGAAATAACTATGACTTCTGCTTCCTTTCCATGACTTTGGTTCTATGATCAAAAGCTAAATACAGATGCGTCTCATGCTGATAAGCCATTTTCTAAAGTAACATCTTAAATTTTATTTGCAAAAACATATTTATTAAAGTACTGTTATGGTAACATTAAATAAAATGAAATATTTTATCTTACAATCCTACCACCTTAATTAAACAAATATTCACATTTATATATAAAATTAAGTATGTATATATTTATATTTATGATTGTAGTCATAGAGTATGAAACACTTTGTATACTGCTTTTATTATACTCAATTATCAGGTAGCAGGTGTATATCTCACTAACTAATTGTATCATAGTAACATCTACACTTTTTTTTTTTTAAGACTTAGTCCCCTTTCTCAGTGTCAAGACTCCTACACCCAGTTTTATCATGATTCCAAATCTATGCTTCTCAACATTGGCTACAGAAAGTTTTAAAACACAAATAAAATTGCACAGAAACCACTACTAAAATGTCTAAAGAGTTTGATTAAATTGATCTGGGTGGGACCAAAACGTTGGCTTTTATTTTTTTTTATTTTTATTTTTTTTAGTTCTCAAGGAACTTCTGACACACAGGCAGAGTTGAGAATCCCTGTGATAAATGAGTAGATAGCACATTTAATACAGTACTCTTAGAGTCCTTTGGCTTTCTTGTCTCCCACATGCCCACACCTGGTTATTGACACTTCATATATCAACTCCACAATTCTGACCACAATTTATAACCTCACAGCACTTAACTCCAGATTTTCATTACTACTGTTCGGAGAATCTTAATAAGAGATATTAATTAGAGAAGAAATCTGGATACAAACTGTCTCCCTGAATATGTACTTCTCTCCCTTTTTTTGCATCAAGAATTAACTAAAATTAAACTTTCTAACACCCTGCTTTGCTGTTTCTATTAAACAAAGCTGCCAAGTGTAATTGACATTTTCTTCTGTCTTAGAACACTTGGTCTTCATCTTTTCCTTATTTACCACCTGGAATTTCTACATGGTTGATACTTATTTATTGATATTGTCAATTAACTCTTGCAGTGCAGTGAATATACATTTTCTCTTGATAACATCCAAGTTATGCTTTGCACACAGGAAGAGTTTTATAATTATGCTCCCCACGATGAAGGTGGCTAAAAGTATCTCTGTATGGCCATAGAGACATAAATTAATTAAATCGCTTAAAACAAATGATTGTAATCTCACCACTTTGATTATTTCATTTGTGTTCACCTCATTCATGTGACATACACACTCACAATTGAATTCTGCCCAGTTTTTGCCTTTGATATTGATGCAGTGGGACATCTTATCTTTTATATATAAAATTATGTGTTTTCTCTTTTATTGCTTTTTGTGACTATATGAGATAACTAAATTTATTGTGGTAATCACTTTGCAGTACATAAAAGTCAAGTCATTATGCTGTACATGTTAAAGTTATATAGTGCTGTATGTCAATTATATTTCAATAAAACTGAAAAATTATATATGAAGCAATTATATAATTAGATATAACATTATAATTATAATTTATTTACTGAATTTACTCAGAATGAACAAATCCTGAACTTAATAACAAGGCAAGCATGCTGGGTAAAACCATATTGATCCAACTTTGAATAAAGCAAAAGACATAAATCACTTCTGAGAAAAAAAAGGGTTATTTAGAACATTTTGATAACTTTGTGTAATCTTGATAAAACCAGTATTCTACTGTCATGAGGAATTTTTTTTTTTTAATTTTATTATGTTATGTTAGTCACCATACAATACATCATTGGTTTTTGGTGTGGTGATCCACGATCCATTGTTTTCGTATAACACCCAGTGCTCCATGCAGTATATGCCCTCCTTAATACCCATCACCGGGCTAACCCATCCCCTCTCCCCCCTCCCCTCTAAAATCCTGTTTGTTTCTCAGAGTCCATAGTCTCTCATGGTTCATCTCTCCCTCCGATTTCCCTCCCTTCATTTTTCCCTTCCTTCTCCTAATGTCCTCCATGCTATTCCTTATGTTCCACAAGTAAGTGAAACCAGATAATTGACTTTCTCTGCTTGACTTATTTCACTTAGCATAATCTCCTCCAGTCCCATCCATGTTGATGTAAAAGTTGGGTATTCATCCTTTCTGATGGCTGAGTAATATTCCATTGTATATATGGACCACATCTTCTTTATCCATTCATCTGTTGAAGGGCATCTCGGCTCTTTCCACAGTTCGGTTATTGCGGACATTGCTGTTATGAACATTGGGGTGCATATGGCCCTTCTTTTCACTACATCTGTGTCTTTGGGGTAAATACCCAGGAGTGCAATTGCTGGGTCATAGGGTAGCTCTATTTTGAAATTTTTGAGGCACCTCCACACTGTTTTCCAAAGTGGCTGTACCAACTTGCATTCCCACCAACAGTGTAAGAGGGTTCCCCTTTCTCCACAACCTCTCCAACATTTGTTGTTTCTTTTCCTTCCGTTTTTGCCATTCTACCAGTTAGAATGTCATGAGGAATTTAACAAGTGAATCTGAATGACAGGAGAACTAAATTTAGTTTCTGTGAATCTAATTTTTAGATATCATAATTTTAGTGAGAGTTTTAAGTTTTCTGATATCATCAAAACATCTCTTACAGGTGTTACTTTAGAGAAGTAACTCAACCATTGATATCAAAAGAAAATTTTTTCCCTTAATATTAGATCATATAATAACCCTACTCATTCTCTTGTATGAGGTAACCAAATCCAGCACTGATACAGGAAAAAGACATATGTAAGTCCCTCTGGAAACTGTTATAGTTTTCTTACTAGTTAAATGAATTGTGTGAATTCAGTTATCCTACCAGTCACATTTCATGGCTCTCCTACCAATATCCCTCACTCAGTGGCTTTTCCACACGGGAAGAATTTTAGGAATTTGGGGAAAGGGAAAACTAAAAGAGGAATAATAATGAAGAGCTACAAAACTGATATCCCTCCTATATATCTATGCCATATATGATAGATAATAAGTACATTTTCTTAAAGATTTTTTGGCACAACATGGGTATATGTATATGCCAACTCATCAAATTATATACATTAAACGTGGGGTTTGGGGTATATCAATTATATATCAATAAAGCTGTTAAAAAAAGATAGATAAAAACTGCATGTAAACTGAGTAGTTATAATATAGTAATAATAGCAGCAATGATAATAATGAATAGTAATAATACCATAACTGATAAAAACTTAGAATTTAGTGTTTTGTGACTTAATCTAAGTTCAACTCTTTTGTTATCCTACTCCTACCAGTAATTCTAAGAAATATGGACCTAAACTGTAATACACTTATGCGTGGGCAAAGGCCCAAGGAACCCACTCTGGCCCTCCTCTGAATGTTTTGATGCCCCATGGAATAGTCTCAAGGGCCAACGGACATTTTCACTTGGATCCCATGCCTCCCATTTTAGGCCATGTCCAAGGTATCTGGGATCTCTGAATTGCTTGTCCAAATGACTCCAAGCCTGCTTCCAGGTCCTGTCCACTTCCCATGTTCAAAGTACTGAGCATGAAGCGAAACAATGTGTAGTTACTTCCCTGAGTATTGACAGAGCTTGGACTGTAGAAACAAGGTCACACAGCCATGTACATGCGTATGGATATGCACATCATGGTCAAGATGCAGTGAGGAGCAGGAAGATGAAGAGTGGCAAGCTTGGGTCAGGGAACTGGCTCCTTCTATGCTCTCGTATCCTAGTGAGGAAAACTCAGGAGTCTGAAACTCTGCATTTTAACCTGGCCTTCTTCTAGATGTTATGAAGAGCTACTTGCCAAGGTCAGAAGATCAGAATTTTTTAATATTTGGAAACACAGGGTGAAGACCTTTATTGGCACTCTTGCCCTGGGCCCTGCAAATACAGGTCTGGATTCTGACCATCTGTAATTTGAGGGTCACAGTCTGGGTTGTAAATACTGAAGTGCTGATATTGTTCACACATTGGGAAACCAAAGAAATCGAAAACTGACATACAGTGAGGTGGATGCCCACAATCCATCACGAGTGTTTCCCAGTCAGCAGCAAAGGCTCAGGCATCATATTGGCTAGAAAAGCTATACTGAATATAACAAATGGTCTCTTATTTGCACTCTGCTTTTGAGGAAAAATCTTGTTTTTTAAAATAAAAATGTGGTATTTTGTCATTTTAATGATTGCAATCATGATATGTGTGATCTTTTCACAAGTTAAGTTACTAATCGTCCATCACCAAATTAAAATAAATTTTAAAAAAGTTCAACATACGGAGGTGTTCATGGGAGAGAGAGAAACAGTGAGGAGTGCAGTGAACTAAAATCCTTTCTATGGGTGTTTGAAATTCCGCTCCACATCACTGTGTATGGAGATACAATTTTGTTGGGAACATTTAGTTTTCAGATTTTTTGTGTGTGTGCGTTTAAAATATTTATTCAAAATGTATTTATCCTCATTCAACTGTACCGGTTATGTCTTTACATACAAGGTAGTTACAACTCTAAGGCTGGAAAGATGTACTGGGATTCTGCCAATGTTCCCTAAATTCATGTGTTCATAAACTTGTCTTCTGGCAAATAGCAGTTAACTGAGCATCTCAAGTTTTAGAATATAGAAACAGGGTCTGCAGTCAGTATAAGTATGCCCTCATGTTCAACATCAGAAATCCTTGCCATGTTTCCCCAGAGCCTCCCAATGGCTTAGCCTGGCCCTGCTGTTACCCCTCTAGTCCACCAGTGTTACTGATTTCCTTCTTCATTATATTGAACATGAGGAACATTTTTGCAACAAATGGGAAGTGAATGTTGTCCATTTAATCTCTTTGTATCATGTAGTTTATTTGCTTATCACCAGGGAGGATGGCTGAATTCATGGCCACCATAAGATTACCAAATTTTGCTAAACAATTAAACAGTCTGAGAATGGTTTATGTGTATTTAAAAAATATTACTCTATTCATTGCTTTAGTTGTTAAATTAATCCCATATAAATTAGATATACACAAAATCGATTTCTGAAGTGCTATATACTTGCAGAAGGTGAATGACAAATCTGACTCTAAGTTTTCTATTAATTAACAAGAGAAAGAAAAGATAATTCTGAACCATAGATAAAAGCATCCTCTAAAAAAACACCTACACCTACTCTCCAGTTTCTGCAGTCACATTTTTTTTTGAAATATCCAAAATGAAGGGGCGCCTGGGTGGCTCAGTCGTTGAGCGTCTGCCTTCAGCTCAGGTCATGATCCCGGGGTCCTGGGATCGAGCCCCGCATCCGGCTCCCTGTTCTGCGAGAGGCCTGCTTCTCCCCTCTCCCACTCCTCCTGCTTGTGTTCCCTCTCTCACTGTGTCTCTCTCAGATAAATAAATAAAATCTTTAAAAAATAAATAAATAAATAAATAAATATCCAAAATGAAGTCAGAAAATCTATCATTTGACATGCAGTACTATCACTGATATTTAAGATGACTTCCAAAGCAAGAGTGATGATGGTTAAATTGTCTTGTCAGTAGCTTCTTAAAACTCAATCCTCAGTTTCTTCAAGTCAATTTAGCAGTGCTGCTACAAGCTTCTTTCCTATCTCCAGACCTTGGGGTTGTTATGGACCTCTACTTCATTCCCCGACAGGGGAAAGGAGAGTAATCTTAATGCTTAGATTAACATGGGATCTTTTCACAAATGAAGAGAATGCATTATTTTTTTTTCTTCAGCCATGCTCAACCATTAGTTCATTTCCTCATTAATGCATTTATTCAATAAATACCAAGAGAGTGTCTATTGACAGTGTTTTAGACATGAGAAAAGAAAATAAAAATCCCTGCCCTCAGAGAGTTTACATTCTAAGTGGGTGGTAGGCAGTGAAGGTGGGGATGAAACCCAGAAGCAAAATATACACTTCATCAGATGGTAATGATATTTCTAAAAATATGGCAAGGAAGAGAAGTATAGAGTGCTGTTGCGAGTAAGTCTGAAATTTCAAATACTATGGTCAAGGAAGGTCTCACTGAGATGGTAACATTTAAGGAAACATTTTAAAAGGTAAGTGAAGTTCACAGGGATAAGAGGTAGGATCATAGAAGTAAGCAGGAGCCAGATGGTATAGGTCACTGTAAAAATTTTGGCATTCACCTGGATAAGAAGTCACTGAACGATTCTGAGCAAAAGGGTGGCTTGATTTTATGTATATTTCAAATGGATCATATGGGTTGCAAATAGACTGAAGTGGGAGGCAGGGCAGAAACAACGAGACCAGATAAGATGTTAACACAATAACCGGTGTGAGGGATGACTGTAACTTGGACCAGGTGGTAGCAGTGGAAGAGTGAGAAATTATTCAGCTGACATAATTTATGGGTGAATTGTATATGGTGTGGATAAGAAGGAGATATATTGGCTAACTAGGATTTTGGACAAAAGAAATGGGCAAAAAAATGGACTTTCCATACACCAAGTTGTGTGTTTTCTCTAGTCACATTCATCTGTGGTGGAGCTCAAAATGGGCAAAAATTGATTTTTTTTTCTAGAGTTGGGACTTTGTCAAGGAAGTTATAGTAATGGAGACAATTACAATGGACTTGGGAGTGTGATAATTTAAGATGGCCAAGAAGCCAAAATAAAGACTTTAAGGGGATGAAGAATAATGAAAGGATAAATGATTTACTCTGGTGGGGTCAAATGATCGTTGGAATCAAAGCGTGAGAGGAAAATGGTCACCTGGTAAGATAGTGGATAAAAATCTGTGTCTAGAAATTGAGACTATGGAAGAGTACAATTATTGTTAATGGCAAATCTAGGACATCATTATAGATAGGACTGAGTAACTCGGTAAGGGTATATAACTAGGACAAGGAGTAAAGAAAATGATGTATCTGGATATTGAAATCAAGAATTATGGCAGAATTGGTATCGGAGATAAACACAGAGCCAGTAACTAAAACCTTCAAGGAATGAAGGGAAGTCCTGGGCAAGTAGTCAGAAATAGTGCTATTGGAGTGCTAGTGGGTGATATAGTGTGATGATGTAAGATTCAAAGTGAGGAGACCTCCTGTTCCACTCTGGGAGATAGATTCACAAGGGAGAATTAGCCATTTGGGGATTAGAAAACTGAGTTTTTTGTAATAACTGGAGTAAATGAAAACATACTGTAATAGCTGACACAAATGTGATGGGATCTGGAGTTATATAAATAAAAGAGAATGAAAATATCATAACAATATATATTTAAAAATATGCTCGACAAAATTACATGACAGAATGAATATGGCTAACTAGAGGGTGATGAGGAATCTGCTCGGTTTGGGACATGGTTGAGATGCCTGTCGTACATCTACATGGTAACTAGTGCACAGTCTGAAACATGTCTTCGGAGCTCAAGCAGGCGATACCATATTGGGAATCAGTGGTCATAGGAAGCCAGAGAAACCCATGGAAAATCCGGAACTGAATCATGAGTTTTGAGGCTTTAGCAGAGAAGAATGGCCCAATAAAATGTTTGTTCAAGTAATTCTTATTATTAAAATATCAGTAGCAATAGTGGTAGTGATATGCAGGTAGCTAGTGGTAATACTAGTAGTGAAAATAAACTACTAATTATAAGGGAAAGTTAAATCAAGAGCTATTGTCCTACAGGTTTATTAAAAATAATGTCCTATATTTTATTTGATTGTGTTACTCTTAACACCAAGTACATTGCCTGGACCCCAGCAGGCATGCAATAAAATATTGTGAAGTGGAAAAAATTATCTGAATGTTTTTCTCTAAAAGAGCTGACCAAAGCTGTGCATAACTGAAACAGCTTAAGTAAAGTTCAAGAATGTTTTACCTTACCCTAGGTCCCAAAGTTTTGCCATTTCATGCTTTAGAGTAGTTTAGCAATCTGTGTATGACTCAGATCTTTCCTATCTTCTTGAAACCAATCACCAGAATGATCAGAACCATGTCAGGGAAGCTAGACAAGAAGATCAGCACAAAAACAACAAAGATGTCAAACCCACCATTTTCTGGTTGTAGCAACTGTAACTAAATAAGCCCATGTGTCTAATGTCTTTCTACGATTTGTCCTATTCTTTTTTTCCTTATGCCACATCTCCATACCTAGGTAAATCCCAGAAGGTGACTAGTATAGCCTCAAGATGGAACTCTCAGCACATGCATTTTGCAGATGGGGAAAATGAAAGTCAGAAGAGCTGTTACTTACCAAGAGCCAGATAACAAATAAATTGTGGAGATTTGATTTTCAATTATACTTACTAACACCAAACCCCAAGCTTTGTCCACAGAATCACATGTCATTCAGAACTAAACAGTATTCTAAAATATACCCAATTTATAGTGATTTAAAATTTTCCTCATTTCTTCTCAAACAGTAAACCTAGGAACTCTGTTGGTAAATAGCATTAAGTCATAAAGAGTATAAACTAAATGTAAATTATCTAGGTTTCATGATATCAAACCATTTGAGAAATCTTGCATTTATGCAATAGGATTTATTATACAAATTATGCCCATGGTAGAATGTAATGAACTGACATCAATAATCAGGAAAAGATAAAATTTTGAGTCAATGGTTCATGTTTCCATTTTTTATATGATGTTACAAACTGCCACAATTCAAAACAACATGTAAACTATGTTAAAGTTCTACTTAAATCATATTATAAATTTGCACTCTGCCAATATATGTGTGCATGTACGTGCTGGTAACTTTTATTACTATCTACAACATAGTGTATTTATCAGAGTTTAATTCATTTTTTTTTAAAGATTTTTTATTTATTTATTTGAGAGAGAGAATGAGAGAGAGAGAGAGAGAGCGCATGAGAGGGGGGAGGGTCAGAGGGAGAAGCAGACTCCCCGCCGGGCAGGGAGCCCGATGCGGGACTCGATCCCGGGACTCCAGGATCTTGACCTGAGCTGAAGGCAGTCGCTCAACCAACTGAGCCACCCAGACGCCCTAATTCGTTTTTAAGAACTATTAAGAGTGTAGTTAACTGGGGCATGTTTTAAATTGTTTTGACAAGATGTTTTAAATTGTTTTTGAGAGACATTTGCCAAACTAAAATCAGGAAAATGGTATGCATTTAAAATAAGCATGCACTATATGTAAAAAAAAAAAAATTAGTATTTAAAATGAAGTTTGCTGTCTATTTGGCATTTGTTTTATATTTATTCTTAAAATTCATGGGAAGAATCTCTAAACCTTTCCATTATAAAAATAAATAAAGGAAACCTCATTAAAAATGGAGTCAGGAAGCCCTGAAGGGGGGTGCACTCACACATTATCACTCAACCCCAAACTGGAGGAAACTTGCTTTACACAACTTAGCAGGAGGAAGGAAGAATTTCTCCTTGCTCAACAACAGCTCAGCCAATGAGAAAAAGACACTCTCAGCCAAAGAGAATCTGTCACCATCCTGAATTCTGTAACAGCCCCTTGCAATTTCCCCCTTTCTTCCATAAAAACAAGCCCCTTTCCTCTGTTCTCCAGATTTACCTATGGGTTGCCATAGTCTGCTTGTCCTGAATTACAATTCTCTGGTATTTCCAAACAAACTCATTTTGCTGGTAAAATAACTGGCTCCTTTGTTTTCTAAAGTTAACACTACAGGGGCACCTGGGTGGCTCAGTCGTTAAGCGTCTGCCTTCAGCTCAGGTCATGATCCCAGGGTCTTGGAATCAAGCCCCACATCGGGAAGCCTGCTTCTACCCCTCCCACTCTCCCTGCTTGTGTTCCCTCTCTTGCTGTGTCTCTCTCTGTCAAATAAACAAAATCTTTAAAAAATAAATAAATAAATAAATAAATAAATAAATAAATAAATAAATAAATAAAGTTAACACTACATAACAAAATTCTGCGTCAAAGAGTGCTACTTTGGTTCTGATAAATTATTAAGCAGACTCCTAAAACTTGGAGAAAACTATCTAAGAGGAATAGCCAAAGTCAGTAAATGAAGTATTATCTACATTTAATATCTAGGGGAATAGTAGTTAAATTCCTTTTTCTTTTTTCAACCACTATAGTTTGGTTAATTTTCCGGTATCACATTTCAAAAGGATGACTTTTTTTTTTTTTCTGGTTTATATCAGGTTTATATCAGGCCAATCCAGGTAGTCTCATCTATCACAAAGGTGTTTAGGGCTAATGGGTAGCAAATGGATAGGTTATAAGCTAGAATGGGGGAAAAAATGATCTGAAAGGAGCTCAAATTTGATAGATGTTGGAATAAAAACTTCTTTAAAATCTGAAATGTGCAGACTTGGTTAAATGGAGTAGATTTTATAAATGACTGTGGTGATGTGATTGAACACTGTGGGGAAACACTGTATCCTTCTTTTCATTATGATCCTCATTAAAAGGAAAATAGCAAAGGCTGGTACCTTGTAAAATATATCAAAGACATGTGCCTCTGTAAGTTTTTACACTTGATAAGGGTGAAGGAAAAAAAAAATACGCCGGTAATGAAATGAATCTTGAACTTTGGCAAGGAAGGTAAATTTGATGCTTTGAATGAACAGACATCTTGTTTGACTAGGAATGATCATGGCTCCAATTTCTCGTCAAACATGTTAGCTTCTTGCTGTCAGAGAATGCTATTCCATTTCTGATATTTCAACATCAGTCTTTTGCTATTACAAAACCAATGCCGTCGGCTGTCAGCACTTTCCAGTTTCAATTGGCAGACTTATCTGTCTTCGGCAGGATTAGACAGAACTATTTCTCATTCAGAGGCTGCTCCTGTTGCCGACAGCAGCAGCCCCAGGAAATCAGAGCACATTCGCTTCAAAGGACCCGTCTGCCACCCTTCTGACAGTACGCTCCGCAAAGTGCCTTCCAATCTCCTGCTCCTTGGGCGGTTTTCTCTGCGCTTTAAACACGTATTCTTGGCATTACATAGAAACGTCAGCAATTTCTACGTTGTAATATTATTTATATAAATACAAGAACAAGCCATAGATTTTTCACTCAATTGGCACTAGTCATTTCTGGTAAATTGCATAAAAACCATGGGGAAAGATGATAGACAATGTGTCTCAGATAAAATTAATGTCAGTAGACTAGATCAAAAAACAGCCTAGAGTGAACGAGAATTTTATAATAATGGCCTGCAACTTTAAAATAGTGTTCTCATTTGAAGAAAATATTGAACGGTAGTTTCAGTGATTAATATTTACAATACAGAGGAGTTGTCAGAAGAATTCATGGTGCTTTAGTTATTTGGGAGAAAAAAAAGCAGTAATAACTTCTATTCCTCAGAAAAGGGGCTAACTCCTTCCAAGGATCCCATCTACATTTTCCCTTCCTATTTTGTCCTTTCTTCTACTTGCCCTCCTCGGAGTCCCCCCAACAAGAACAACAAAAAAGACCAATGAGGCTGCTAGAGGTTGAGGGTATGCATATATGTGCATATGTGTTTCCTTTTCCCAATAGACTGCATCTCTTGGTATTTATATGCCTCTAAAATTTTATCAAGTGCTTTATAATCTATTTATTGAATATTTTATTATTCCATAAAATTTGCAAATATCTCTACTCAGAAAATCCCAACCCTTTCTTGAGCATGGGAAAATAGCTTGTAACATTGAAAAATGCCAGTGACCACAACTGGGTTTAACTATTTTTGTGGAGACAAATAAAATCTATAAAGAATATTCCTTTAATTCTCATTTTTAACGTACCATGTCAGTAAATCCTAGGTGTTATCTGGTCTATTATTTTTGCTATTATTTTGTTTGTTTTGGCCACCACACTTTCAGAAGGACACCAACAGATGAGTAGGTAGAGTATCTCACTATCTTACTCAAAGTCTTTGAGAGAAACAATTAAGGGTCTTCTTTCCTTATATGGATAACTTTTAAATAGCCTTTTAAATTGTAATGGTAAAAGGCAGTTCATGGAACAATGATAATCAGAAGCCCTGATGATAGAAAAGAAAGAAAAAGATTATTGTGCATCCCATAAACTTTGTTTCACAGAGAGGCAAAAGAGTCTTTTTAAGTCAAGACACAAGTTTATTAGCATAAGATACACCACAACCTATAGCTTTATAGCTCAAATTAAATGGAAATCTAACAAACAACTGTTTAATTTTATCAATGAAAATAACTATACTGGATAATTGTTATTTAACACTGATTTATTTCCCACAAGGGTCCAAGGAAATATATAATGGAAACATGTGGCATTGTCTCTAAGGGGCTTACTTCACATTCACAGATTAGATTATCCTTAAGTACATTGCCCTCATACACATTTGTAGCGATCCCCACTAAACCAGTTACTGATTGCATTAGGCCTTTCTCATAGGAATTTTGTTTCTAATTTTATTATTATCATTAGTGCTTTTTTCTGGCAAAGTCTTCCACATCTCAGTCAAGCTGCAGAATCTAAATTAAAAACAGCACAATAATGTCATTAGCATATTGTCCACAGTGACGTTTTCATATCTCTCTCTTCATTACATAACATGGATCCAGGTGATTTATTTAGAAAGCATTTATCAAGTTTTTGGTTTCTGCTAGGTACTAAGCATTCTGTCCATTTCTCTAAGAAGCTCAAATATTTGAATGAAGGAGGACATAAAATGTCTAATTGTCATAAGGTTAATGTCAAACTATCATCAGGAATTGTTGAGAGCACAGAGGGAGACCAATTCATTTTGAAAGGGTTTGTAAAGACATACACAAAGTGCTGTCTTAAAGGAAAAATATCAATGAATTTAAAATGACATTTCATCTTTGTTTGAGTGAAATTCCCTTAAAATGAAGCTCCTCTCTTTTTCTGATTCTGTGTATGTGTGTTCGATATTATTGGACAAGAAATCAAAGAAAATTATTTTTTTTTCTTCATGGACCATAAACTACAGATTGTATACTTAGTATCATAAGAACAATGACTTCAGACTGAGACCCTGGCACACTCTTTTATAGTCCTAGATAAACAATCATGGAATCAGTTGCCTGTCCAGTAAATGGGGCAGTGGGACTCAATAATTCACCAAATATTTGGAAAATTTGATACATCTAAGTACTTCATTTATGTTTCCCTGAATCTACTACAAATATGTTTACTCATACTCATCATCAAGATAGAAAACACAAATTGGGGCACCTGGGTGGCTCAGTGGGTTAAGCGTCTGCCTTTGGCTCAGGTCGTGATCTCAGGTTCCTGGGATTGAGTCCCCAGTTCAGTTCCCTGCTCAGCAGGGATTCTACCTCTCCCACTCCCTCTGCCCTTTTCCCAGCTTGTGCTCTCTCTCTCTCTCTCTCAAATAAATAAATAAAATCTTCAAAAAAAAAAAAGAAAACACAAATGAATTAGAGGTGTTCCACTCTTATGCTTATCTAAATGTTCTGTGCTTGAATATAGAGAAGTTCTAATTCAAAAAAGTTAAATATTTATCAGCCTGAACATAATATGCATATTGCTAGGCTTGCTACTTTTTTGTAACCACTGATGTTCATTGCCTTTGATTTATGTAGTTCTAATTTGTCTATTTTAGAAATCGGCATTGCAGTAAGTGAAATCTTTGGGTAGGAGAGAATAAAAGCTGAAAAGGAGGTGAAGTTCTAATATTATCACAGAAAATGATCTATTTTCATTTATGATATGATGATCCCATTTTTTTCTCTAAGTGTCATTCTCTAAATAGTGAAGCACCTTATTCTCTCATATTTAATGCCTCTCTTAAGTTGTTTCTTATTAGAAATTGTATTGCTTAAAACTGACATTTTCCTAATAGTAGTATGGTTTTTCCTACATTTTATGTCATTAAAGTTATGCATGCCTCAACAACAGCATATCCCAGTTGAGTCATATCAACGTAAATAAAAATGCAAAGAGGCAAAGTCGATAATATTACCAAAAAATTGGTGTTTAGGGTGTAATATGGAGATTCATACTGCACAGATGTTCAGCAGAAATGAGATCTGCACCTCAATTGAGTAAGAGCATTACCTGTTTTATTGCCCTGCCTATGTACAGCAGGCAAGGCTAGAGAGACTGTGACCTTGAATGCAGCACAGAAGGACATGCGGCTTCAGAAAAAAAAAAGAAAAAATCACTGCTCAAAGGCAAGTATGTTCAAACAGTAAGAAAAAAAGGTGATATTAAAAAAGAAAAAAAGTTAAAAAAATTAAACTAACAAACATAGCACTATCTAGTGTTTAGATCTATGGTGGCAACTGTGAATGCATAAATTTCGTCAAGATAAAAAGAGTAAAAGATGAGATATTTTATTTCTTCAGTGAGACTGGGTATTCAAAGAACATACCAGCCCCTGTGATTTTTGCTATTATCTACGATGTGATTATTGTCCATTTTGTCTGGGAAGGTCACTCAAAAGTACTTGATTTTATGGAGTTTATTGCAAACATTTTCTTCCTGAGGTGTGTGTTTCTCTCTCTTTCCCTCTCTATATCTCTATATTACTTATATCTATATCTATCTATCATCTATCTATCTATCTAAAGCTTAGATCTCTTAATTACTAATGCTTTGAAGATAATAGAAACAGTAGTTGCCAATTAATTTCAAAAAGAACAAAGGAATTTCCTATACAATTTGGGTAACATCACCTCCACCACCACCACCACCCCCAGCACACACACACACACACACACACACACACACACACACACACACACCGCCTCTGATATTTCCCTAAATCAAGGAAAATCACCTTCTCAATCTCCTTTTTTTAATTTCAGCTTGACCTTCCCTCCAGCAGCTAGCTATCTGAGGGAACTATAGCATTAATTGGGTCTTAAAGAGAAACATTTCCTTCAATTTGGTATTTCCTTCAATTATGGATATAGGTTCTGTCACCAATAGACATAGAGACATGACCAATATTTGTCTATTACAGTACAGATATATCTTGCCCGAATGAAAACTAGAACCCAGGTATGCTCAACCAGAAATCAGCCTTTGTCTTCCTCTCAAAAAAGTTTCTCTCTACAGCTATAGTTGTCTAGGAGAATCTCAACAAATATCTTACACATTTCCTGTATTTGTGAATACAAATAATAAGAGAGAACTTGTCATCAGAATATGCAAAGTGTAGTTTATCATGACACACCCCAATGTGACCAAGTTTAAAACTTTTCTTTGCCACATCTACTCTCCTTTAAATGTAGAATTTGAAAGAAGGTTACTATTCCCCTGGATATCCTCTTTTTTTTCTCACACTTCTACCATCAAGTGTCAGTAAACCTGATCCTCATTTTCTAGAACAAATCAATTTTGTTGATTCAGTTCCATGTGAAGATAGGCTTGTCAAAGCAACTTAAAAAAAAAAAAAAAGACATATCTCTTTCTACTTCAAGTCTATATAGTGCCTGATAAGAAATATTTTTTCTTTGTCCTTAGTTCTATTAAACTTTTATGTATTCATTTTTATTTATAAAACAAATATCTCCAAGGTATTATGGGGATCACATATAAATTAATCCAAGCAGGCTTCATGGAGTAGGCTGTGCTTAGGTCCTAAGGGTTAAAAATTAAGCATGATTTCAATAACAAGAGATGCAGTAGCCCAAAGCCAAATCTATGTGGCAGAGAATTTATATAGAAGGATCCTAGGAAATATGACTAAAAGGAATGCAAGAATTTGATGACAAATTTGAAATGCAAATCAATAGAGACCTATAGGATAATAAGAGAAAATATGTAACTAATATATCTCTATGAAAAGTAATTACCTGCTGTTTGTGTGTCAGATTTATTAATTGGAAAAAAATGCAAAAATACCAAATAAGAAATGTTCCAGAGGTCTTTCGGAGACATCTGAACCACCATGGACAAGGGGGTGGGCTGAAATCCTTCCCCATCCCTGTGATGAGTTCCTTTGAGCACTCAGCATCGATGCTGAAATAATTCTAGGTATTAGAAAGAGTAAATATATGAGGACCTCAACTCGAGATAGTTTTTCTCCATTCTCCCATTCATAGCACAAGAACAAATATCTTCAATGTCTACATCTTTACCTTTAGGATGTGTAAGCAAGAAACATGTGATGAAGATGCATATGTATAAATATATATATATATACTTACACATATGCATGTATATTATATATATATTTACATATTTGTACGTGTATGTATATGATAAATCAACACACACATACACAAACCATGGGAGAAAGAAATAGTTGAGAGAGTGAGAGACACAGAGAGAGTGAATGATTTCTGTTTCTTCTGCTCCTGCTTTGGGCCAAGCTGGAAAAACAGGGACTGGATTTATTCTCCCACCTAAAGCAACCAAAAGCAGGGAAAAAATATATAAAACACTGATTTTCAACATTAAGCATTAAAGCAGTGATCCCTGAGAGAAGCAATCTAGATGAAGCCTGTAACTGTCCTAGCTCATCGCCTTGAGTTACCAGGCCACCACACATGGAGGAGGAATCTATTCCTAGCCCAGCCAACTCCTTGAATTAAGATGGAGCTGAGTGGGGGCAGCTGGGTGGCTCAGTTGGTTAAGCGTCTGCCTTTGGCTCAGGTCATGATCCCAGGGTCCTGGGATCGAGCCCCGCATGGGGCTCTCCGCTCAGCGGGGAGCCTGCTTTTCCCTCTCCCTCTGTCTGCCGCTCCCCCTGCTTGTGCTCTTTCTCTCTGTCAAATAAATAAATAAAATCTTAAAAAAAAAAAAAAAATGGAGTTGAGTGTCTGAAGAGACCTAGGCAGCTAGAGTAGATCAAAGCTAGCATGACAGACTAACAGAGAAGATAGCTGCAGAGAAAGAGAACTCCAAAGATCTACAGAGAGCCCCCGCACAAGTATTTAGCTAAGTACTGATCAATTCAGACAGGTGAGAACAATACCCATGGCTGGGGAAAGAACAGCAACTACCCATCAAACAAAAATTTGATAAGCTGAGTGTTATTAAACCTAGGCCACAGATTTGGAGAATATATTCACAATACTTAGGCCAACAAAAGATTTGCTTGAGAAAAAAACAAAAAATCCTATGAGTCAATAGCAAAGACTCAAGAAATGTCTATTTAAAAATAGGTAAAATATTTGAGAAGGCACTTTACAAAAGAAATAATAAATAGCCAACAAATGGAGAAAATATGTAGGAAACTTATCAGAATCATTGGTCATCAGAGTAACGGATAGTCTCACAAATATACAAAAGAAAATTTGTTGTGATTCCTTCCACATGAATATCAAGATATACATTCTTTGACTTTTAAACTTAGTATTAAATTTGCTGACTGTAAAACATCAGTAGTTATTGAAAAGTATTTGGAAGAATTATTCTACTAGAACAGGAAGTTATGAAACAATAAAGGTAATCATAACATTTGAACTCTGATCATTGTTAAATACTAATGAGAAGAGAATGTTGTTTAAACAAGTGTGCTGAAGTGTAGGAGATTTTTGGTAAAAGAAGAAAGAGGAGAAGGAAGGGAAGAGGAGAGGGTGGAAGCAGGTGGAGGGAAGGAAGGAAGGAAGGAAGGAAGGAAGGAAGGAAGGAAGGAAGGGAGGGAGGGAGGGAGGGAAAAGTGAACTTAAAATATCTAATCATATAAAGCAATCCTCATTTAACAGAATATTTTTATTAGAAAACAGAGATTTCAATTTCCTTTGAGATATTTCAGATCTCTTGCCTTTATATAGACTCTACCATATCATTCAAATAATTATTTTTCTTGCTCTCAAACTCTTAAATATGATCTTTTCATATTAGATAATCCTCATGCACAGACATGTTTTTGTCATTTTTAGCATTTATTCTCTTTTTAAGATTTTATTTATTATTTATTTATTTATTTATTTATTTATTTATTTGAGAGAGAGAGAGCAAGAGAGAGAGAGAGTGCACAGGAGCAGGGCTAGGGGCAGAGGGAGAGGCAGACTCCCCACTTAGCAGAAAGCCCCATGTGGGGCTCTATCCCAAAACCCTGGGATCATGACCTGAGCTGAAGGCAGACCCTTAACTGTCTGACCCAGACAGTCACCCAGACACCCCTTTAGCATTTATTCTTTGGACTATATTACAGTTACCTATAGTTTGGTAATTGTAACTAGTTAGATATTTCTTTGAAATATTTATGAATGAGCAATTGTAACACAGTACGTAGGAACAAAATCATAGCACTTTTTAAATAAACCACAAGGTATGACAACAAAAAAAGTCTAAAAACAAAATGTTACGTTTGTGCTTGACAATTCAACATTCCTGCCACAAATAAAACATTACTTATATGCTTATATACATTCAAAATTTGGCTACTCTGTGCCTAAATAACACCTGGACCCAAAATGCATTTTAAAACTTCAAACCTTTCTCTGTTACTGTTTCCTTATGCTCTGAATACCTTATAGATCCTTTTCATCATATTGAATTTCTATTCATTGTGCTATGTCTAGAGCAAGTGCTACTATGTCTATGAAGTCTTCATACATGCCCCCTGTCAAAATGAATACCTCTATCCTCTGGCTTCACTCTGCATCTTACATGTGGCCTGGTTCAGCATTTCTATTAATTTGCCTTTTAATTATTTAATTTATTTATATTTCTGTATCTGTCTCTGGCTTATGTATTCAAAGATAGTAGGAATTATCATCTATGACTATTTTACATCCATTATTCATACAACATCCAGAACATGCTTTTAAAATAGACTTCATTTTTTAGGACACTTTTAGATTCACAGCAAAATTGAGCAGAAAGTACAGCAATTTCCCACACATTCCCTGCTCCTCTCACACACAGTTTCTCCCCACCCACATCCCACATAAGAGTGGTACATTCATTACAGTCTGTGAAACTACACTGACACATCATTATCACCCAAAGGTCATGGTTTACATTAGGGTTCACTTTTGGTATTGTACAATCTACGGGTTTTGACAAATATGGAATGATATATGTTTATAGTATGATATAAAAATAGTTTCACTGCCCTAAAAATTCTCTGTACTCAGCTTATTCCCCCCTAAACCCTTATAACCATTGGTCTTTTTACTATCTCCATAGTTTTGCCTTTCCAACATGTCACATAATTGAGATCATATCATATGTAGCCTTTTAAGATTGGCTTTTTAAAATATCCATCTTAGTTTCTTCTCTGTTTTTTCATGGCTTCATAGCTCATTTTTTATTGCTGAATAATATTCCACTATTTGGATGTTCCAAAGTTTATTTATCCACTCCTCTGCTGAAGGACATCTCGTTACTTCCAAAGTTTTAGAAATTATGAGTAAAGCTGCTGTAAACACCCATGTGCAGGTTTTTGTGTGGACATAAATTGTCACCCCATTTGGGTAAATACCAAGGAGTGTGATTGCTGGATCATATGATAAGAGTATGTTTAAGAAGCTGCCATACTTTTGGATTCAATTTGTTAGTATTTTGTTAAGATTTTGCATCCATGTTCATCAGCGTTATTGGCCTGCAATTCTCTTTTTTGATGGGATCTTTGGTTTTGGAATCAAGGTAATGCTGGTCTCATTGAGTGAGTTTGGAAGTTTCCTTTCGACTTCTATTTTTTGGAATAGTTTGAGAAGAATAGGTATTAACTCTTCTTTAAATGTTTGGTAGAATTCCTCTGGTAAGCCATCTCACCCTGGGCTTTTGTTTGTTGGGAGATTTTTGAAACTGAACCACTTTCTTACACCATACACAAAAATAAATTCAAAATGGATGAAAGACCTAAATGTGATCCTAGAGGAGAACACAGGCAGTAACCTCTTTGACATTGGCTGTAGCAACTTCTTATTTAGACGCATCTCTGGAAGGAAGAGAAACAAAAGCAAAAATGAACTATTGGGACGTCATCAAGAGAAAAAGCTTTTGCACAGTGAAGAAAACAATCAACAAAACTAAATGGCAACCTTCAGAATGGGAGAAGATATTTGCAAATAACATCTGTGATAAAGAGTTAATATCCAACATCTATAAAGAACTTATGAAACTCAACACCAAAAAACAAATAATCCTGGTAAGAAATGGGCAGAAGACATGAATAGACATTTTTCCAAAGAAGACATCCAGATGGCTAACAGACACATGAAAAGATGCTCAACATCACTCATCATCAGGGAAATACAAATCAAAACTACAATGAGATATCACCTCACACTAGTCAGAATGGCTAAAATTAACAACACAGGAAACAACAGATGTTGGCGAGGATGTGGAGAAAGGGGAACCCTCTTACACTGTTGGTGAGAATGCAAACCGGTGCAGCCACTCTGGAAAATAGTATGGAGGTTCCTCAAAAAGTTAAAAGTAGAACTACCCTATGACCCAGCAATTGCACTACTAGGTATTTACCTAAAGGATACAAAAATACTGATTTGAAAGGATACATGCACCCCAGTGTTTATAGCAGCATTATCAATAGCCAAATTATGAAAGAGCCCAAATGTCCATCAGTTGATGAATGGATAAAGAAGAAGTGGACCACTTCCTTACACCATACACAAAAGGAAATTCAAAATGGATGAAATAAGTCAGAGGAAGATAAATTCCATATGATTTCACTCATATGTGGAATTTAAGAAACAAAATAGATGAACATAGGAGGAAAAAAAAGAGAGAAGCAAACCATAAAACAGACTCTTAACAATAAAGAATACACTGAGGGTTGCTGGAGAGGAGGCGGGTTAGGGAATGGGTTAAATGGGTGATGGGTATTAAGGAGGGCACTTGTGATGAACACTGGATGTTACATGTAATTCATGAATCACTAAATTATATTCCTGAAACTAATATTGCTCTATATGTTAACTAACTGGAATTTAAATAAAAATTTAAAACTAAAATAAATAGATAGACAGATAAAAATAAAAACAGCACCCCCCCACACACACACACACAAAAGAAGCTGCCATACTGTCTTCCAAAGTGGTTGTACCATTTTACATTCTCACCATCAATGAATGAATATTCCTGTTGTTCCACACCATTGCCAATATTTGGGGTCAGTATTTTGGAATTTCAGCCATTTTTTTTAGAAGGGGGAGGAGCAAAGGGAGAAGGAGAGAGAGAATTTTAAGCAGGCTCCTTGCCCAGCATGGGGCCTGATGCAGGGCTTGAGTCTACAAGTGTGAGTTCATGACCTGAACCAAAATCAAGAGTCAGATGCTTAACTGACTGAGCCACCCAGGCATCCCTGGAATTACATATTTATTTGTCATTTGTAAGTCTTCTTTGGTGAGGTCTCTGTTCAAGTCATTTGCCTATTTTTAAATTGGGTGGTTCATTTTCTTAATGTTAAATTTTAAGAGATCTTTAAGTAATTTGAATAACAGTCTTCTATTAAATGATCCTTTTGTAAATATTTTCACCCAGTCCATGGCCCATCTTCTCATTCTCTTGACATTGTCTTTCCCAGAGCAGAAGATTTTAATTTTATTTAATTTTATCCATTTGTTGATGGATTTTACCTTTGGTGTTATATCTAAAAATTCATTGAAAACTCAAGGTCATTTAGATTATCTCCTATGTTATTTTTAGGGTTTTTGTAGTTTTGAATTTCACATTTAGTCCATGAGGAATTTTGGATTAATTTTTGCAAAGGGTGTAAGCTCTGTGTTTACATTGTTCTTTTTTTCCCACTCCATGTGGATATCCAGTTGACCAGAACAATTTGTTGAAAAGATTGTTTTTCTACATCGTATTATCTTTGCTCCTTTGTCAAAGATCAGTTGACTATATTTGTGTGGGTCTATGTTTGGGTTCTCTGTTGTGTTCTATTGATCTATTTACCTATTCTTTCACCAATACCACACTGTCTTAATTCTGTGGTTTAACAGTGAGCCTTGAAGTTGGGTGGCATCAGTCCTCCAACTTTGTTGGCTGTTCCAGATTTTTTGCCTCTCCATATAAAATTTAGAATCAGTTTGTTAATATCCACAAAATAACTTGCTAGGATTTTGATTGAGATTACACTGAATCTATAGATCAAGTTGGGAAGAACTGACATCTTGACAATGTTGAATCTTCCTACCCATGAACACTAAATATCTCTCCATTTACTTAATTCTTTGATTTAGTTCATCAGAGTTTTATAGTTTTTCTAATGTAGATCTTGTAGATATTTTGTTAGATTTATACCTAAGTGTTTTATTATTGAGGATACAAATATAAATTGTACTGTGTTTTAAATTTCAGATTCCAATTGTTCATTGCAGGTATATAGGAAACTGATTAACCTTTGTGTATATTTTTAAAAGATTTTATTTATTTATTTGAAAGGAGATCAAAAGAGAGCACGAACGAGGGTGGGGGCAGAGTGAGAGGGAGAAACAGACTCCCCACTGAGCAGGAAACCTGAAGCGGGGCTTGATCCCAAGACCCTGAGATCATGACCTGAGCCGAAAGCAGATGTTTAATGGACTGAGCCACCCAGGCGACCTTAGCAGCCCAGGCGACCTTTGTGTATTAACCTTGTTTTTCAAGGAATTGGCCCTCAATTTGTTCATAGCATCTCTTTATTATCCTTTCAGTGTCTTTTGGCTCTGTAGTGATATCCTCTTTCATTTCTGATACTAGTAATTTGTGTTCTCTGTGTTAGTTAAACTGTCTAAAGTCTTATTTATTTTATTAATCTTTTCAAAAAAACAACTTTTCGGTTCATTGATTTTTCTCTATTGACTTCCTATTTTCAATTTTATTAATTTTGCTCTATTATTTTTTTCTTTTTTTTCTTCTTTTTACTTTGGATTAAATTTGTTCTTCTTTTCCTAGAGTCTTATGATAGAAGCTTATTGTTTTTAAATCTTTCTTCTTTTATTTTATGTATAAATTCCTCTCTAAGCAGTGCTTTTGCTGAATCCCACAAATTTTGATAAGTTGTATTTTAACTTGTATTTAATTCAAAGTATTTTTAAATTTTTCTTTTTTTTTTTCAAAGATTTTATTTATTTATTTGACAGAGAGATAGACAGAAGAGCACAAGCAGAGGGAGTGGCAGAGGGAGAGGGAGAAGCAGGCTCTGCACTGAGCAGGGAACCCAATGCGGGACTCGATCCCAGGACCCTGAGATCATGACCTGAGCCGAAGGCAGACGCTTAACCATCTGAGCCACCCAGGCGCCCCTATTTTTAAATTTTTCTTAAGATTTCTTATTTGACCCATATGTTACTTAGAAGTGTATGTTTAATGTTTAAATATTTTGGGTTTTCCAGGTATTTTTCTGTTACTTATTTTTAGTTTGATTCCATTGTGGTCTAAGAGCATATGTTATATGATTTCTATTCTTTTAGATTAGTTAAGGTTTTTCTTATGACATAGAATGTGGTCTATCAGTGAATGTTTGATGTGAGCTTGAGAAGAATGAGTATTCTGCTGTTCTTGGATGAAGTAATTTATAAATCCCTTTATATTCAGTTGATTAATGATCTTGAGTTCAACCAGGGCCTTACTGATTTTCTGCTTGCTGGATTGGCCCATTTCTAATAGAGAGGTGTTGAAGTCTCCATCTATAACAGTGGATTCATCTATTTCTCCCTACAGTTCTATGAATTTTGCCTCACATGGTTTGACTCTCTGTTGTTAGACATGTACACATTCAGGATTGTTATGTCTTCTTAGAGAGTTGACTCCATTATCATTATGCAATACCTTTCTTTACCTCAAATCATTTTCTTTGCTCAGAAGTTTGTTGCCTCTGAAATTAATATAACCACTTCAGCTTTCTTTTAGTTAGTGTTAATATGGTATATCTTTCACCATTCCTTTATTTTTAATCTATGTGTCTTTATATTTAAAGTGGAATTCTTATAAACAGCATATAGTTGGGTCTCTAATCGACTCTGACAAACTCAGTCTTCTAATTTGTGTTTTTAGTCCATTGACATTTAAATTGATAATTGATGTAGTTGGATTATTGTAGTTGATGTAGTTGGATTACTCTTATTTATAAGCATGCATTAAAATACATATACAAATACATCATTGCTATATTTATTTATAACTAACTGTATCTGCTAGATCAATTAAGAATAAAAAAATAAAAGTTTTATTTTACCTTCACTTATTCCTTCTCAGGCCTGGTTTCCATAGAGGCTTCTGCCTGTGACTCTCTATCCTGGCAATTTGTGAATTTCTGTACTTACCTGTCTGTCTCTCTAATTTGATGAGCAGCAGTTTTCCCTGTGACCTCCATTTTTTTCAAAAATCTAAGAAGAATTTTTAATTTGTTTGTTTGTTTGATTGATTGTTTTTCTGTTTGCTCAGCTATTTACTTCTGAGCTCCTTACATGCCAACTGGAAGCCAGAAGTCCAGAATGCTACTTTTGATGCACAATAATTGAAAGATTCTCCTGTGCATCAAACTCTTCATGGTTTCTCATCTCACCAGATTAAAATCTGAGACCCTTACCAGCAGCGTCAAGGTTTAACATGTTCTGTTTCTTGCTTGATTCTGTAATCTCATATCTTATCATCCACCACTTTGGCCTCTAGATTCCCACAACACTAGCCTTCTTTCTAATCTTCAAATATACTGGTATCTGTCATATTTTATGGTCTTTGCATAGGTTCTTCTTGCTACCCTCAAAGTTCTTTACCCTTATCTTCAAAGAGTTTCTTCTTTTAATTCTTGTATTAATTCAAATATCAGCTCTTCAGAAAACCATCCAATCTAACATACCACTCAATCAGACAGTTTCTGTCATATTATTCTATTGTATATCTTACAGAATTTATTACTAATTGATATTTTGTTGCTTATTTTTCACTGACCTTAATCACTAACATATAAACTCTATTAAGCAAGGATCTTTTCCCTTCTGTTTATTGCTTTATCCCAGCGTCTAGTGTTGACACTCAAATAATTTTTTCTGTAAATTAATTAAGTAATTAATGAATTAATAACCATTAGGCAGACATTTCATTAATGGTCTAATTTCTTCAATCTTCCCTCTATTACACATTTTCCATGTGATTTTAATTCTTCTTATTAATGAGATAAGGTCTATTTCCCTTCCCTTGAATTTGGACTGATCTTTAACCTGCTTTGGCCAATAAAATATGAAGTCACTGTGCCAGTTCTAAGCCTAGGTCTCAAGAGGTTATGTGACTTTCTACCTGATTAATCTAATCCATCTAGCTTTGCTATAAGAATATGTCCAGGGTAGACTGCTGAAGGATGAATCACATAGAGCAGAGATGTGTCTCTCCAGTTGTCTGGGCTAAGGCTTAAACCAGGCAACAACCATTTGATTGCCAGACATACGAGACAGTCCAGTCAAGGTCAACAGAGCTTGATCTGTAGCCAATTGCAGATATATAAATGAGCCCCACCAATACAAAAAGTACCACTCAGCCAATCTACAGATTCATGAGCTAAATGAATGACTGTAGTTCTAAGCCACTGAGTTTTTAGGTGGTTTGTCTTATAGAATTGTTGTGGCAAAAGATAACTCATACAATCATGTACTACAATATCTTGCATATCATAGATTCTCAATAAGTATTAGTTGAAATGCCTCTAAATTATATAGATATATCTAGGCTAAACTTCTTCTTTTAGCTAAAATTCTGCACATCTAAAATGCCTGCTGTATTTCTAAACTGAAAGGAACATTTTCATCAAAGTCCACCTCTGTTCTTCATTTACATTTCTCTTAGCACATCATTGCCTCAGGCATGAAGTTCCAAACATTTTATCAGCATTCACGGTTCTTTATTTCCATATTCAATGTCACTATGTTTTATCAATTATTCCTACTTGGAAATTTTCCAATCCATACCTTCTTGTCTACTTTTAATGCCATCCTGCTAATCCAAGGCCACCAGACATTGAACTTAACAGAGGGTAAATAATAACTTACACTGCATGGCATTTTACAATTTTCAAAGCATTTTCACATAGTATTCTATTTAATGGTTGCAACCATCTTATGAAGTGTTCCACACAGACCCTCTTATCTTCACTTAGGTTGCAATGAAACTGAAGCTCTGAGAGGATAAGAAAAAGCCTGGGACTTTCAAGTTCTAGTTCAGAGTCCTTTCCACTGTGCTATATTGTATGTTGCCAACTTCCACAGCCTACTAGCTTATCTACCTGGCTCCCCTTTCTACTCATTCTACCTACAAGTGCCACCAGATGAATAGTCCTCAAAACACCTTTTCCTTTCCCTGTTCAACAACTTAAATATCCATTATCTATAACATTGAGGTCAAACTTCTTAACCAAAAGGTAAGGTTTCCATTATGTTTTTATTTTTTTCTGATGACCATCAAAACCTCAAGAATCATTATACTAAAATATGTCTTTCACCTTAACAAGACATATTTTACTGAACACTGTCAACACTTCCATTAATAGTCCCTTTGTTGATGCTTCCTTATTTAAATAATCTGGGGATGCATCTTGGTTTTAACCATAACACATAATGCCTCTAGGCTATCTAATATGTTCTCCATAAATCTTTCATTTTTGCCATTTCTTTTATTTTAAAAACATGTATTTAAGTGGAACTAAACACATATTGAAGGACTTATCTAAAAATTCTAAAGACTGTGTATTCTGTTTTCTGTCGGGGCCCTGACTAAAACACTGCCAAAGATGTCTCTTTAGTTCCAATGCTTTAATGAGGAAATTAATATGTATTACCTTGAGAACTCAGGTACCAAATGTAGGAAAAGTCATGAGAAGTGTCAAAGTTAGCATCTTTTAAAGGTTAATAGTAAGCAAGAGAATATAGATGGTAAAGTCTGTAGTGGCAACTTGCCTGGGCACAGGGCAGAGCAGAGAAGGATGAAGAATGTGTCAGAGGGTAAACATAAAACACCCAGCCCAGCTTACCATTTTTGCAACTTGGCATCCCTTCTTCTTTCCTTTCATCTGACTTATTTCTCTTTCAGAACATAGAGAGGACAGAAGACCCTTCACCAACCATATCATCACAGTAATGCCAACCTAGTCATACTTCCATCAGAAGTACTAGCCACTACTGGTACAATCTACACAAGATAGGAAAGAAAAAGAGGGAAAAAAAGGAAATAATTGATTAACATAAAATATGCACATTTGCCATAGTTCAAGTTTCTGTAACATATTTGAGGCTAAGATGAGAATTATGAGCTCCTTCTTCCATAGACTTCCAGGTTCCTGAACAAGCACTTGACCAGGTAGGATTTTACCTTTTGAGGTAAATCTAAAGGTTAAATCCTCTTTAAAGGTCTTTAGAGATCCTGTCTTTATGAAGAAGTTGCAGTTTTCCAATGAGTTTGTTAAACTTGAAATATTAAGCAGGGCCCTACTGAAGCCTCAGAGTTCTAGACATAGTTCTGAATGCCTTCATTGGGGAATATCCACCCAATTTCCCCTAGATAATTGAAATAAATTACCCAAGTTTGCATAATAATTCCTTTTTCTGAGGGTTGGCTTAATAGTAGGAAGAGATGTTCTTGACTAAGGGGCAATGTTAGCTTCTAAATAACTGTTTCATCATTGATGTGTTCTTCTTTGAGAAAAAAGACACCCAAACCAACCAACCTCAAGTTTGGAAAGATGTGAAACAACCATTCTATAAGGAGACTTTTAAGTATAATTAGTGAAAGGAGGAACTCCCAGAATATGCATATTCTGTCTATGGAAACAAAACAAAACAAAAACCTAGCACTGTGCATTGACTGTTGATTAGAAGGTGATACCATAACCTGATCTTATGCAAGATCACTATTAAGCATTTAGTAAGCCATTCCAGTATGTTATCATTCCAGTCTCTTCCTGGTGATGGAGTACATGTTAAGACCAGTAAAGCCCATGGGCCTTAAACTGAGTCTCTCGGTTTTAAATGAAGTTACACAGAACATCATGACTATGACTAAGACATTTTATAAGTCTACACATTGTGGTACTGGTAGTATTATTGCCTACAGAGAAAGAAAATCCATTTTTTAAATACATACCTATTAAAATGAGGACACATCACTATCCTCTTCTTGAAGAGGCCCAATAGAAATATCCTGACATTAGGTAGCTTACTGGTCGTCTCCAGGAATAACGTTATTTCACTGGCCTCTGATATTAGTAGGCTGAGCACTCAGCATATCTAGTAGCTAGATGAGCCTTAGTGAGAGGAAGTTGAGGTTTTCAAAGGCATACTTTGCTTCTACCATCCCTGTTGCCATGGCCATTCTGTTTATGAGTCTTAGATCAAGCACCAAGTTGGTTAAAGGAAGATCTTGTTTGATAGCTATAAAATAGTTACCTAATCAGTAATAGCTCCCTCTGGTGTACATTCACATTGGACCAAATAACTTCAGGTTTTGTGCCTATTCCAAAAAGTCTTTCTAAATTTATAACTGTCCCAGATAAAACCTTGTCACCAAGTCTCCTATATTCCAAAAAGGCAAACTTTCCCAGGCAAAGAGCAAGCCAGAGAAGGGGAAGGATAGATTGGATAATGAGGTGGGATGGCTGGAGGATTTTAAAAAGAATAATCAAAACAGCAAGTAATTGTATTTTCTTTACCCCAAGGCTAACCTCCACTTCTGCTTAGTTCAGGCCATACTAAATTATATTGCTATGAGTAAGACTAATAAGGTGGAAAATCAGCCCAGTTTAACCCCTTCTGGCTACAAGTTTAGTGGTCTTTTTCTTTTTTTTCCTGTAGTTCACCTCTAAGTGACTAAGGATACTTTAGATATCAATCTATACATTGACTCGTAGCAGCACCCTACTATTGCCTCTGATTTATAAATTTTAGACTCTTCAGAAAAGGTTTTTGGGAAAAAACAATTCTTTAACATATTCTTTAACATATTCTTTATTTTCTTAAATGATAAAAAGTATTACTCCCTTCCCTTAAATATTCACTTTCATTTGCATTTGCTAATTTGAGGGAATATTATCCATTAATTGAGGGATTTCTAGTATTCTTACAACGATATAAAACTAGGCATAGCACTATGGAGATCTTTGCATGTAAACCTCTTCTCTGGAAACCTTTACTGCTTACTGGAGTGGTTCACAACCAGGACTATACATTAGAAGAAATTGGGTTACTAAAATATATATATATATATATATATGTATACATATATATGCTGATTATATATATATACATATATATACTATATATATCAGTATATATTAAACCATACTCTAGATATATTCGAGTATTCAGTATATAGTAGATCTACTCAGATATAGTACTCAACCATACTCAGTATAGATTAAACCATAACCTCTAGAAATGGAATCAGGCATCAGTATTTTTAATAACTACCTAGGATTTTTTAGTGTTTGACATTATTGATCCACTTAAAAACCTTCAAATTCTCTGATTCATAAGCTAGGCTTCTCAATTCACAAACTTATTTTTAAATTTATTTTCTATAAATATATTGTATATTTTTGCCTAAATTATGTTTTCTCTAAATTATATCCATAATTATATCACACAGCCATTGACTATTCAATTTTACAAACTGATCATCCTGCTTGAATATACTTTGATGTCATTTCTGGAAAGAAATATAGAGGCAGTTGTAGAAAAAATGATAATTTACTTACTGAAAATGATGGCAATATTTAATTTTATTTAAATCTGTTAAAATTCATGATAAAGATAGCTATTAATTTGATGGATTCTTTTCCTGAGATGTATTAATAATTAAAATTTCCTAACTCTCTATTAAAAGATATATTTAAAAATCTTAAAAGTTTAATTTTTAATTTAAATACTTTTTAAATAACTTCAAAAACTCATAATATATTTTTATTATAAATATAATGATTGTTTCTTAAAAAGAACATGGAAAGGAGAGAAGCCTGCACACACACAAAAACCACCCAAAGTTCCAAAATATATAAAGACATTTTTTTAAGTTTAGTATAAATTATTAGAATACTTTTTATGAGGTGATAAAATTCCTAAAAACTACAAGTTTTTCACAGGAGTAATTACTAAGGATTTAGAAAAGCATTTTGGCAAATATATTCCTATAAAACTATTTATTCACATCATTTGACTCTAATCCCTACTACCTCTTTTTTTCCGTGAACAATGACCTCTCTCCAGTACTACTCTATTGAAGTCCTTGGTTATTTCAATAACTGTGTAGATAATGACTTAATACACTGTCTTCTCAGATATTTATACTCTTCCATTAATCCTTTTCTCACCTTTCTATACCCATTCACTCCTTTGTCCATGAGTTAGACCTATGACTACCAATAACTACAACCCCTTCAACGTACCAGTTTTAAGTATCCAATACGTAAGGTACCATCTCCTATTTTCCCATTTTTACACTTTCTAGTAGTCTAACTCCACAATCCTTCACTTTTACCAGGATCTATAATCCAGTGATATACCAATTTTTACATTGCACTAATTTTTATTCATCCTCTTTGCCACTTACACTGAAACATCTGTCCTCAACTCCTGTGCCCCTGCCCCACTTTGTACTCACTTGACAAAAACCTAATATTGATTAATTACCATTTCCCTACACTTACACTTATAGGGTTAACCCTGCCTAACAAGGGAAAATACAAACATGCTGACTGATCTGACTTTAAATACATGGTGGTCTAATCCTAGATTGTTCCTCAAGACAATGTCTTATCTCTCTTCAAATGTCCTATACCTCCTGCCGTTCTCAATTTTAGTTCCTAGTTCACTAGAAGACCAGGAATATTTAGAAGAGAACACAGGCAATTTAATTTTGACACATCTGCCTGTCTCTATGTGCATACTACCTCCATTCTGTTACCATGAATTGTCTTTCATTTTACCTAAGACCATAGACTTAGTTTGCTCTGTATCCATTCTATATCATGTTCACAAAGGCTTTATTCCTGAAATTGTCCCCATGTTATCCTGAATCATCAACATTTATTCTTGTACTCTGATTATTACCATCAGCATGCAAGCATGAAGTTATTTTCTTATCTGTCAAAAATTCTGTCTTGACCTCACTTCCTCCTCCAGTTACTAGCCCATTGCTTTATGTCTTTTCACATCTACATACACACAACATCTACAAAGAATTTCTCTTGTCTGTAGCTCCATTTATTTCATCTTTGTCTCTCTTGAACCATACTCGCCAGGTTTTCACCTTCCACTTCATTGACAGTGCATTTATGAATGTTACAGTGGTGTCCACTGCTAAATCCAGTAGCTAGTATCAGTGCTCATATTACAGTGGCAAGGAAGACTTTATTCAATATTAAATGACAGAGAGAGACTGAACCCAGCTCTACTAAAATGAAAGGCAGGAGAAATTTTAAGCACTGGAATGAGCTAGTGGAAATGTACTGGAGGACTCTGCAGGGGAGAGATGGATCAATGGGCTGTGCCTAGTACACTGAGTTATTCCCGAGTTTACAAATGTTTTTCTCTGTGATTAGACCATCTGTATTTCCTAACTGGCACCCACTGAAGTCAGGTTCCTACCCTCCCACAGACATGGGGAGATAAGGATGCTATATCCTTTGATGTTTACATTTCAAAGAAATGGTTCTCAGGTTCTTTATGAAGAAATTCCTTAGTTTGTAATATTGGCAAGAAGTTGGGAGAATAGTTACATATATTTCAAAGTGGCAGAGATGAAAATATAATTGCAAGTTTTCTAAATTAAATGTTCTAAGAAAAGGAGATTAAAGGTTACAGCCAGGAAGAAACTGTCTAAAGTTTAGTCAAGCTAAGGGAAATGTTAAGGCCATCATGGCCAGATCCTATTATATAATGGGCACAGGGAGGAATTTTTTTTGTGTACCATAGTGATCTATTGAGTATATTTTGATACTTCCTAGTTCAATTTTGATAGTAAAGGACAATTGAAGGATCTAAGACCCCTCAAACATACAGGTCAGAGTTATGATACCAGATAAACTACCTAGAACAGCAGAGGTGCCAGCTACAGAGCAATATAGAATGGATAAAGAAGAGTTTAATAATTAGGATCTGTGGCAGCTTTGAGAAAAGCAACAGAGCAGGACCTATAGTTATAGGATCCTTTCTGTTACAGGATCTCAGGAGTCTCCAGTCTAGACATCTCAACTTGCAACATTGCTAGATTTTCACTGTTTTTTCACAGTCCCAACTCGTCCAATATTCCCCGTGTAATAAATGAGAACATTAATCAGAATATTGTTTTGATTCTGGTTTTCCTCTGCTTAATTATTTATACCAATTCTTCATTGTTTATAATATTGTATTCAAATCTTTCACTAAAACAGGTTTTCATAGTCTGGTGCCAGTTTTGGAAGCCAACTTTAAACTCTACTATTTTATAGGAATGTCTTTTACTTCTACTTTAATTTTTACTATCTATTCTTATATATCAAGGTCATCCTTCCCATGCACTTACAACTTTGTTTATGATGATTACTCTGGGTAAACATTCAAATCTATACCTTTCCTGACCCTGTCTCTTTTATTAACCCTCTTTGATTATAATTAGGTAATAGCCATCCTTCATTTGACTCAGTGGTCATGATTATCATCTTTATTATTCATTAATTCACAGTGAGAAACAAGAATTGGACATCTTATATACAGCAATTGCTTTATTAGATGGAGTGAAAAACATACAAATAGCTCTGTCAAGAAATACAGAAACTCTTAAAAATAACATAATTTTGTCATTAACATTTTTACTTAGCTTATGGTTTGTACTATGTCATTTTCTTTTCTAATTTTTTTAATCTGCATAAATCTCAGATTTCCCAATGTATTAATAATTACCTCACGTGCAGTAAAAAATATGATCTCTCTCTCTGCCTTACTCTCTTTACTTTTATGAAATTACAGTGACCCCAAAATATGCATTTGAAAATTGCTTGTTGAATTGAACTGACAGAATATAAATTAGTTTGGATAACATATTTATATTTTATTAGGGAAGAAGGAAATAATCCTATGAAATAGCTGCCAAGAACTTTTCATGTATTAAAAAATTAAAATTAAATATAATCTGTGAAGAATATGCCTAAAGGCTCCTTATGCTATCAGACTAAAAATGAGAATCAGGCCATTATAACAACAGTCAAAACTTATTTTTCATAAAATTTGGAAGCTGTAGAACAAGATGACTGTCACCAAAGATAACCACCTTTTCATATTCTAGATATTTTTACAGTGCTAGATGTCATTTCAAGTTTCATCTTCAACTAAAAAAATAAGTTCAAGAACTGAGTGTCATCAATAAGTTCTATTTCCTTAACTCATCAGAGACTAGTGTAAATAAGATGACAACACTTGGGGCGCCTGGGTGGCTCAGTCATGAAGCGTCTGCCTTCGGCTCAGGTCATGGTCCCAGGGTCCTGGGATCGAGTCCCACATCGGGCTCCCTGCTCCGCGGGAAGCCTGCTTCTCCCTCTCCCACTCCCCTCTGCTTGTGTTCCCTCTCTCGCTGTGTCCCTCTCTGTCAAATAAATAAATAAAATAAAATAAAATCTTTAAAAAAGTCTATAAAAAAAAGATGACAACACATAACAACAGAAAAAAAAATTTCTTTACCTTATTGCTTACTTTACAACTCATCATGTATGTTTATTAAATCCTTAAATTATGAAACAAATATCATTTTATTACCATTCTACTGCATCACTATGAAAAAAGTAAATGTATTTATAAACATAAAAAGAAAAAAATAGAAAAAGACAATGACCAAAGGAAGGAAGGAAGGCGGGAGGAAGAGAGAGAAGAAAGAAGGAATTACAAGAAAGGAGAGAACAAAGACAATTGCAGAGGGTTGACCAGCATTAAAATTTCCCTGGGATTGCCAGGAATATTACTTAAGTTAATCAGTGCATTCTATGACATTCATGCACCACTTGAGAGTAATTTCTTAAGATGAATATAAAGAAGTACTAAAGGAATTCACATACCTTTTTTTGCTATAATGAGAAGTCTGACTACATTTTCTTTTCTGATATATGACTGCTGACAGTTTTTAAGTCTAGCCTCTCTCTGTTCCACTTGTGTCCCATATTTGGACACACTGATAGGACAGTCTATGTGCTCCGTCACTCAACATGGAGGGGAATCGGTATTTTAAACAATGCAAGCCCCACCTGTGCTTAAACTCTCACCTGACTCACCTCCCAACTACAATAAAAACCCAGACCAATTTCTTTTCCTTGCTGGCTCAAATGATTTAGGGCTAGCTTGAGAAGTCTGCCCTGCTCTCCCCAGACACCTCGATTATGTAGATAATAAAACTTTTTATACCTTTTTGGTACGTTTTGCTTCATCAGTCTCAACATCTGAACCAAACCTCGGGTAGGGGTCCATCTGCCTCTGTATGTGCCCATGACATGCTGCCCCAAGTAAAATCATATTTTTCTTGGCAAAACTTATGGCAAATATGCTCAAAATGAAGCATTGTGTTCACATTTTCTAATAAATCAAAATGAGAACACTCCAAGAAGGGATTTGAAATTTGGAAATTTATGAATCTCATCTACTCTGAATCCTTAATAACTGATATACTACCTGCTCTTTATTTTTGCAGTCTGATAACAGCTAACCATGTTGGGCACTTACTCAATGACAAACATTGTGCTAAGAACCATGTGCCCTATTATCTCATTTAGTCTTGTGATAACATTTCTGTGTGATAGTGTTATTCATTATTTTCATTTCCTGATGAGAAACTTAACCATAAACAGATTAAGAATTTGTCCAGGGGCACCTGTGTGGCTCATTTGGTTGTCTTCCTCTCTTGGTTCTGGCTCAGGTCATGATCTCTGGATCCTGGGATTGAGCCCTGGCTCGGACTCCATGCTCAGCTGGGAGTCTGCTTCTCTTCCTCTCTCTCCTTCTCCCTCTGCCCCTCCCACCTGCTTCTGTGTGCATGTGCACTCACACTCACCCTCTCTCTCTAAAATAAAAAAATAAATAAAAAAAAAATAAAATCTTTAAATTAAAAAAAAAAATGATTTTTTCAAATATACCCTGATCTGAAATTATGTAATTCATTCAAGTTTACCCTCAGAGATTATGTGATTCATTCAAGTACTTCTTCATATTCATCTCAAGAAATTACTCTCAAGTGGCACTTTAATGTCTTGGAATGCCCTGATCAGCTGGGTGTGGAGTCTGCTTGAGATTCTCATTTTATGTATGTATTTTAACTTTGCTTTCCTGACTTCAAATTTCATGCTACTAGTCACTCTGCTTTGTTGCTTCACCGTGATCAACAGAGAGTTCAATAAACAGCCAGCAATAAAGAGTTCCAGGAATATTTATGAGATCAAACACTCATATAAAGAATTGATATATTTTTCAAAAATACCAAAAGCTAAATGTACTTTTTATTTATAATTATACAATTGAAATATAGTCAAAAACATAATTCATGAAATTAACAGATACATCAATTTCTATCCTATATTTTAAGTCTTCAAAGAATCATCAAGTTTTAGGATCATAGTGATCACATTGCCTGTCAAAAAAACAAAAATATTTTGTTGTAAGAAAGTCAACCAGACCTAGACCTCCTTCACAATTGGATTATTCTAATTCTTTGCCTTAATGTAGCCAACAGTACTAATTCCAGTTTTCTAGATTATTAGCATTTGTTAGAACACTGTAAGTTTCTATGATGCCTGAATGGCTCAGTTGGTTAAGTGTCCGACTCTTGATTTTAGCTCAGGTCATTATCTCAGGGCTGTGAGATGGAGTCCTATGTCAGGCTCTGCGCTGGGTGTGGAGCCTGCTTGAGATTCTCTCTCTCCCTCTCCCTCTGCTCCTCCCCTTCCTCCCCCCAACTTCTCTCTCAAAAAAGCAAAAACAAACCAACCAACCACTGTAAATTTCCAAGGATTTTTTTTCTATAAGAAAAAGAAGCTAATATTTACTTAGCACCTAATATGTGTGTTCACACTGATGTTTTAAATGTACTATCTTATTAAATTCATAAATTGAAAAATAATAATGTTAGATTTTACTCACAGTAAGGATTATTTTATTTGTAATTTGTGTTAGCCAACAGGTCTTTTGATATGTCTTACTAATGGGAAATTTATTTACATATAAGAGTTTAAAATATGCAGTTCCAGCATTCTCCCTAATTCTTCATAGATATGTTTTGACTTTTTCAGTTTTAGCTATATTTTAGATATATTTGGAACATCATCCAACATGATTTAAATGTATTTTTATAGTTACACTAGGCTTTGTCATCAAATGTATTTACGTACATCCATATTATAATTCAAATTATACATGTCCTTCAATGCAAGGAAATCAGAAGTCAAAACTGATTACAAGGTGAGGATTGTATCAAGGTCACTGTATTTGCACCTGCTATGAATTGTTATGTGATGCTTTCTTTTTTTAGCATGTGCCATTTTGCCTTTTCAATTACTGAAAACCACATTTTCTGCTATATTGCTTGCATCTACAGTAATCTCTGTCTTATATTTGCGTAGTTTGCTCTTTTGATGTGCCTTTGCATAAAAAATACAATTTTTCAAATCAGGCAGAAATTAAATTCAGGCTTTAGAAATAACATTTGTGACTACACATTTAAAAAGCTTTATTAAACATTTAAAAACATGCTTTCCTTTGGGAGTAAAAAAATAAACCTGGAGAATTTAGACACTTTTGCAAATATATCTATATTATTCTAAACTAATCAAAGGCTTTGTTATAAAATAACAGAGAAAATTTATAAAAGGAGTATAACCTGAATCTATTTTCCAGAATACTCTATAAAACCTATATTAGACAGGAATAATCATAATTTTTTCTACGATTAACAGTATATAATTTAAATAAGTTCAAATATAGCATGATTTGGTAAGTCTATATTTTGTTTTGTTTTAAAAAATAAATATGTATAAGTCTTAAAATAATCTCTAAATCAAATCCAGATCTGATTAATCTGTACATATTTTCTGAATTATTTCACATATGTATTCTGGGATATAAATGTATATAAATATAAGTGGTAAAATACCCCAAATTAATTTATATATGATATGTATATATGTATGTGTGTGTTTGTGTTTATAGGCACATTTGTACACATTTGTGTATGCATCATAAGAAGCAGAAATAGAGGGTGCCTGGGTGGCTCAGTCAGTTAAGTGTCTGCCTTCAGTTCAGGTTATGATCCAAGGGTCCTGGGATCCAGTCCCACGTTGGGCTTCCTGCTCAACAGGGAGCCTGTTTCTCCCTCTATCCTTTTCCCCCTGCTCGTGATCTCTCTCTCTCTCACCCTCTCTCTCTCTCTCTCAAATAAACAAATAAAATCTTTAAAAAAAGAAGCAGAAATATATATATAACTACAAATAGAAAAATGACTACATTCCTTTCCCACAATCAGAAACTGCAGACAAGGATGATCTTTGACTAATTACTAAATTTTTATGAGCAATTATTTAAAGAATCTGGGGTCTTTGTAACTAAGAAAGCAGTTATTAGAAACTAATTTGACTCAATAATGGATCTGTATTTTCTTCTTTCTGGAACATATTTAAGGACAAAAGTTGAAAGCAAAAGTGAAGTTTCAAAAAAGCTAGTACAGTTGCTGAGGATTTTTTGTCTGCCCAGCTGAACTTCCTTTTGAAAGCAAACTCATCTCAGAGCTATCCCAATTCTACCATTTAGTGGGGCTGGCTTCCCTTCCCCTGCCTCAGGATTGGGCATAAAAAATAAAATTGCCTGGGGCGCCTGGGTGGCTCAGTTGGTTAAGCAACTGCCTTCGGCTCAGGTCATGATCCTGGAGTCCCAGGATCGAGTCCCGCATCGGGCTCCCTGCTCGGCAGGGAGTCTGCTTCTCCCTCTGACCCTCCTCCCTCTCATGCTCTCTGTCTCTCATTCTCTCTCAAATAAATAAATAAAATCTTTAAAAAAATAAAAATAAATAAAATAAAATAAAATTGCCTGGGCACCTGGGTGGCTCAGTCAGTTAAGCGTCTGCCTTTGGCTCAGGTCATGATCCCAGGCTTCTGGGATCAAGCCCCACATCGGGTTTCCTGCTCTGCGGGAGGCCTGCTTCTCCCTCCCCCACTCCCCCTGCTTGTGTTCCCTCTCTCGCTGTGTCTCTCTCTGTCAAATAAATAAATAAAATCTTTAAAAAAAAATAAAATTGCCTAATCTAAGAAATCAAGGCCTCGGACACAGTAATTGGTTTAGAAATCCATGCAATCCAAATAGAAATAATAAAAGATATTCTTAAGAACTTTTCTGGAGCTGTAAGAAAACAAAATACTGACCTCTCTCCCCTCATTATTCCTGAAGTTTATTGTTTTGTTTGTTATTTTTCATTTAAGATTCTGACCTGTAAAGATGATATGGGTTTGGGATTTTCAATGCCTTTATAGCCATGGTAAAGGAGGGAGCCTAAGAATAAAGCTGAATAAGAACAGCAACAACACCCAAAAAAATTGAGAGATAAAAATCTCAATGACATTTATCAAGAATTAAGTCTTGCCATCTTTAATCATATCCAATTATTTGAATTTCCCAATTTTATAAGCATATATGAAATCAGATAGAGAAATAGATGTTGGATGATAGATGATGATAGATAGATAGATAGATAGATAGATAGATAGATAGATAGATAGATGATAGATAGATGATAGATAGATAGGTGATAGAGCGAGCTTGCATGTTTCCTTTAGGTATCTATCATTTACAAAGTTCTAATTAATGAGAAATATAAAATCATAAATGAGCTACATAAATATTCAGTACTTCTCCCACTGTAAAAAAAAAATGAGTTTACAGGTGCACGTGGGTGGCTCAGTTGGTTAAGTGACTGCCTCTGGCTCAGGTCATGTTCCTAGGGTCCTGGGATCCAGCCCCTCATCAGGCTCCCTGCTCGGCAGGGGCCTGCTTCTCCCTCTGCTTCTGCAGCTCCCACTGCTTGTGCTCTCCTGTTCTCTCGTTCTGTCAAATAAATAAATAAAATCTTTAAAAAATGAGTTTACAAATATTGAGGAGATATTTTCTTTTTTTTTTTTTTTTAAAGATTTTATTTATTTATTTGATAGAGAGAGAGATAGCAAGAGCAGGAACACAAGCAGGGGGAGTGGGAGAGGGAGAAGCAGGCTTCCCGCCGAGCAGGGAGCCCGATGTGGGGCTCGATCCCAGGACCCTGGGATCATGACCTGAGCCGAAGGCAGACGCTTAACGACTGAGCCACCCAGGCGCCCTGAGGAGATATTTTCTATTCCTATTTAGGAGTTTAGATTATATTGTCTCTGAGTTAACATTTGTCCTTGGGAAATATATGATGTGAGCATATCCTTAATTAATTAATTAGTGTATTAATTTTTTTACATAGAAGACTAGGGAAAAAGCAAAGAATTTCTGCAACTGACACAGGGAGATCTCGAAGGGCAATGGACTCAGGATGCCTACTGCTGTCTTTATGTGTATTGTTAAGACCTGTAGCCTCAGACTGCTCTGTAGAACCGGCTATGCTATAAACAGCTACAGACTCTTCTGCTTAGAGCATTATTCTACCCTGATTATCTCTTACTGTTGGAGGAGTCACCAAGAGGATATGACCACCAGTTGAGCCTCAAGCAAGACCTAGTCACCTTTTCCCCTGTTCTTGAAATGCCCATTGTTCTTACAACGGGAATGGTTTCAAGGACATAAGCCTTGAGAGAGTAAGGCGTTGTTGAGACCACCTGGACTGAGTATGTGACTGAGTGAGTATGGGCACTCCCTGAAACACCGGCTGACTTGATGTGTCTGCTTGAGGAAGTGTGCGCAGGGCACTGCAGCAAAGAAGGGCAGTGAACAGTTGCCACAGTGGGCTGTCCTCTACAGTGGGCAGTTCAGCTGGCCACCAACACCCAGCTAGAGACTGAAGGCTGAGTGAGAAAGTTGGAAGACGAGCTGAGATTAGAGAAGGACATGTGGATGTCCACTACTCTGCTGGATTCAGGGCTGGCAGACAAGGTGGGAGAGCAGGATAATACATTGGAGAACTTAGTGTGCTGTTCTGCAAAAGAGAAACACTGACAAAAGCCAGGAATGGGTACAGGCTGTGAAAAAGATCCAAGACAGAGAGGGAACTCAAAAAGCCAAAATGCTATCCCAAGCAGCTGAAAAGAGTCCTAAAAAAATAACCTGGAAGCAAATGTGGTTTGACCTCCTGGCTGTTGGGATTCCACCTGGACAGGTGAACACTGACAACCCAATGCTGTGTTGGTCAGCTTGTGGAATGCCTTAAAACCTGAACAACAGTTCAGAGCTGCCCTGCCTGCCATTACCATCCAAGATGCCCCTGTCTGCTCCAGCAGAGGCCTCAAGGGTATAGTCCTATTTGGGGTTGATGCATTCCACCAATGGATGCAGGTCAGGATTGCCTCGAGGTAAGGGCCATTGGGGGCAATCAGAGGCCTCAAGTTGGGTGAACTATTCACTGGTCCCCCAGAAATAAACAAAAAGTGATGGCTCTGGTTGACACTGGGATCAAATGCACTCTAATACATGGCAACCCTCCCCTATGAGAATATGAGGTTTTTTTCTCTTCAGTAGCAGAGAAGATATTGGGCATTAATATTCTACAAGGTGAAACTATGCAAACTTCTATCAGTGAAGTCCATCTCTTGGTTAGAGTAATCAAATGAGAAAAAGCCAAATGGCTCATTGCAGGTGACCAGGGACTACTGAGAATTGAATAGGTAGTACCTGCGTCCATATGGCTATGGCCAGCATTGCCACCATCTTAGATACCTTGGCCATAGTCAAAGGAGTATACCATGCTCTGATGGACTTAGCCAATGCTTTTTCTAGTACACCTGGCCTCTAAGTTATAAGATCACTTTGCCTTCATGTGGGAAAGGCAAGAATGGACCTTTCAAGTGTCTCACTAAGGCTAACTGTACAGCTCCACAGTATGTCATGGGATGATAGCCCGGGTCCTATCCCTGTTCTCCTTCCCCACATCAGTAAAATGGGCCCATTATATTGATGATATAATGTTAACATGTGACAATTTGCCTCTGCCACAGGATACTCTGCAGATGTTGCTGTAACATCTATGAGGTAAAAGGGGTGGCAGACCCACAGAAAATTAAAGGCCCAGGCACCACCATAACGTCCTTGAGGGTCATTTGGTTGGGTAAGACATGCATTGTCCCAGAAGTTGTGATTAAAAAGATGGAAGCCTATCCAACCCTAAGAACATGAAAGAGGTGCAAACCTTTGTAAGGATTTTGGAATTTTGAAGGACATTTATTCCCCACTTGGCACAGTGTTTTTGTCCCTTAAGCCATTTGGTTAAAAAAGGGCATATGTGGCACTGGGGATCAGAACAGCAAGCAGCATTTGAAAATACAAAACTACTAGTGAAACAGATTAAAGTTCTGGGCATCTCCCAAGCAGGGCTACCATTTGAGTTAGATGTGTCTGTGACTGTGGAAGGCATGAACTGGGCACCGTGGCAGAGACAACAGGAGAGAGTACCACTAGGATTTTGGTCCTGGTTCTAAAAGGGGTCAGAAGCCTGATATACCCCCCTAGAGAATAGCTCTTAGCAGTGTACACAGCACCCCTCAAGAAAAAACATCATATTATGGTAAGAAATTCCATTCCTTTCAAGGAGTGGGATGAATATATGTTCCATTGACCCACCTCTGCCATAGCTCAAACTCCCACACTAAGTGGCATGCTTATCAGCAGCAGAGGGCACCCAGTGTGCCAGCCCATTGTATCTAGAAATATAGGTGCTCCTGGGGCGCCTGGGTGGCTCAGTTGTTGGGCGTCTGCCTTCGGCTCGGGTCATGATCCCAGAGTCCTGGGATCGAGCCCCACATCAGGCTCCCTGCTCGGCGGGAAGCCTGCTTCTCCCTCTCCCACTCCCCCTGCTTGTGTTCCCTCTCTCGCTGTGTCTCTCTCTGTCAAATAAATAAAATATTTAAAAAAAAAAAAAAAAAGAAATACAGGTGCTCCTAGGTCCTGTCAAGTATGTAGATCCTGCAAATGCCCCCAACCCTATTCTTGTGGCTCCCTCTGCAACTGGTCTTATATAGACGAGTCTAGCTAGGGCAAACTGCCCATATGGATTGCAGTCGCTATTCAGCCAAACACTTACATCATCTAAATGACAACGGAGAAAAACACAGCTACCAGTGGGCTGAACTCAGTTTGGCTAGTGATCACTCATGAGCCATGGCCATTAAGCCTTTGTACCGACACTTGGGTTGTTGTAAAATGGATTCACTCTATGGCGTGGACAATGAGAAGCCGAGAGGTGGATGAGGATGAATAAGTCCTGTGGGGTCAGGATATGGGGAAAGACATTGGGTCTGCCTGCAAGAACCTCAGGCAGTCCTTACTCTCTTCCACATCCTGACTCATAAGGGGCTGACACCCCCCGGAGATCATGGAGCTGATACCCTAGTTTGGGTACAACAACTAGCAACTGATCCTTCAGTAGATACACAAGACTGGATGCATAGAAAGTGGCCACGATAGCACCTGGGTGGGATGGCGTATTGCCAAGAATTCTGGACTACCCCCGAATTGTAGTGACTTAGTTAATGCAGTAGCAGCATGTCCTGTGTGTTCTAAACAACACTCAAGGGAACTGCCAAACGATTCTGGAGCAATTCATTAGTGTTTCCAAATGGGGAGGGATTGGCAAATTGATTATTTTGGTCCTCTTCCTCTGAATGAGGGTTCTAAATTTGCCTTGGTTTGTATGGAGTGTGTCTGGCCTTACTCAAGCTTTCTTCTGTGGCTGTGCAGACCAGGCTGCTACCGTTAGGGGATTAGAGAAGCTGAGTACCATGTATGAATACCTTTGTTGAATAGACAGTGATCAGTGGTCATATTTCAAAGGTCATGACATGTAAAACTAGGCAAAAGAACATGATGTTTCATGGAGGTTCCATCTCCTCTACCACCTGTAAGAAGCAGGGTTGATAGGGAAAATAGAATGTTAAAGTGCAGGTTAAATTATTAACAGGTAAAACCACCTTGGCGGGGTGGGCTAAAGTACTATCCCAGGATTTAATACATTTGAAAGATCAATCAGTAGAGCCTATTGTCCCATATGACAGACTGGGGACCCCTGCTGAAGCACCCAATTCTATAAAAATATGGAAGTCTCAGGAAATAGCCATTGCCCCGACTCTTACTATGGATCAAAGTGCTATGCTGCCGAGAACACCAAACCCCATCATGCCTGACAAAGGAGATATCTACTAGAATTTGAAATGGGACATTCCACTAGGATAGGTGAGTTAGTTTGCACCCCTAGATGAAGGGGACCTGCTCAATCTCCACTGAGATCCTGTTATTCTGATGCAAGCTGGACCTGTGGAAAAACACTATACCTGGAATAGAATATGGACTACTGAAAGAAGGGAGAAGATGGGGGTCTTGTTCTGACTTATCTCACCCCCAGTCCATCTCCTCATGCCTCTCAACACCATATGGATAAAGTCCATTTTCCATTGGTATGATCACTTGGTGGCTGACTTCGTCCCCTCCATTGGCTCGACAAACATTATAGCACACATGGAAGCCCTTGCTAAATTCACCCAACAAGGGGCGCCTGGGTGGCTCAGTTGTTAAGCGTCTGCCTTTGGCTCAGGTCATGATCCCAGGGTCCTGGGATCGAGCCCCACATCGGGCTCCCTGCTCCGCGGGAAGCCTGCTTCTCCCTCTCCCACTCCGCCTGCTTGTGTTCCCTCTCTCGCTGTGTCTCTCTCTGTCAAATAAATAAATAAAATCTTTAAAAAAAAAAAAATTCACCCAACAAACCTTAAATGGTGGGTGGCAAAGCTTGTTTTTATTGAACATTGAAATATCTTTAATGAGAAAAGCTGTCCTCCAAAATAAGATAGCTTTGGATATTATTATTACTGCCTCACAAGAGGCACCTGTGCCATATTCAAAGAAAATGTTGTGTGTTCCTATCTGATGAATCTGCTAATGTATCAGTATTAAATCACATGAGGATACAAGTAAAAACTCTGAGTAATGGGACCCCCAGTCTAGGTAACTTAATAAATCAGTGGTTCTGATCATGGGGCTCTTGGTGGGAAAACCTGTCACTTAATTTTAGAATCATTATTTTAATTTGTGTTTCTCTTGGATGTTCCTATATTGTTGCTGTGGTATCTGCCCCCAATGCAGCTAGATAGCTGCCAAATGAACCATCTTCATGTTAATGAGACCAACAGCTGACAGGTCAGGGCACACTGTGGGAGAGGGAGACAATAAGGTTGTAAGAGCCAATCACAAAGGATGGAGTGCTGGAGGAAGTCACTGAGAGTATCTGAATGCTCACTGACACTTGAACTGGACCCGGGCAACTACAGGTTCCTCACCCTTTTCCTATCCTTAGAATATACATTCCACACACCATTCTCACAGTGAGCACCATTTCAAGAACATAGCCTTGAGAGAGTAAGTTGTTGTAGAGACCATATGGAATATGTATGTGACTGATGCCCTTAAGGTTTCGATATCCCCCCTTACCCTCAGGGAACACATTCCCAAATCCCTGGTGGATACTTGAAACCTTAAATAGTGCCAGAACCTAAGAGATACCATGTTTTGTCCCACGATAAAGTTTAACTTATAAATTATGCTCAGTAAGAGATTAACAATAATAATAAAATGGAGCAATTATAAGTGACTGTAATAGAAGTTATGTGAATGTGGTCTCTCTCTCTCTCTCTCTTTCAAAACATCTTATTGTTCTGTACTCACCCTTCTTGTAATGAAATGAGATGATAACATGTCTTTGTGCTGAGACAAAGTGGGGTGGATGACGTAGGCGCTGTGAATGTAGAGTTAGGAGACTATTGACTGTCTGTGATTCGCCAGAAGGATCATCTTCCAGACCTTGGTTGACTGTGGGAAACTGAAAGTTGGGGAACCAAAACTGCAGAAAAGGATGAACTTGTAAGATTTGGAGGGCCGGTGGGGAGATCTAGGCATCTTGGGGTGGCCCAAGGCAAGCCTCGTATGTAAGTTCCCTTGCTTATTAAACCTGCCACTTACCCACCTGGAGTGTCTGCCTCTCTCTGTGGTCTCTCTCTGGCCTCTGTCTGTGGGGACCAGTGTGTGAACACCTACTTGGAAAAACATACTTATTACTGGAAGAAAATTGACATTGTGACAAGAATACATTTGTGGATATTGAGTAAGGCTTTCCAAAAGTGTGTGTGATGGCAAAAATAAAAGAAGTGGGCACTTTGAGGAAGAATTAAGGACTTGAGACAAGATAATAAGGTTAGGACCTAGACTGCACACTTAAAGGATATTCTCTTGGACTTCAAGGCTGAAAACACAAATCATGAAAATGAACTCCATATACTAAAATATGGAGTAAAGTTTTCATGATAGGGATTGCAATTCTCTTTAGAATAATTAACTGAAGTCTGATATATTTGTGTAACATCTGTGATGCTATTGTGTTTAACAGCATAACCCTTCTCATGAATGGAAGTATTTTACCTAAAGAATGTGCATCATTTAAAGGCAGGAATCAGGAATCTATGTCATAAACATATAAAAAGGTGATCTACCTCACTCATAGAAAGGGAAAAGTAATGAGCACTGACTGACTGGAGTGTAAACATCCATGGAGTTACTTTGGCTATAACCTTTAAAACTAAAAATGTATCTATCCTTCAACCCAGATATTTCTGATAAGGAAAGATTTTCAAGATACACACACACAGACACACACACATAATTTGGATATATTCAATATTGGATATGTTGGATATATCTTGTGCCTTGTCAATTTTTAAAATTGTATACATTTTCTATTTATTGTCCTGTGCAGATATTACTTTTTTCAAAATGAATTAAAAATTTTTTTTAAAGATTTTATTTATTTATTTGACAGAGAGAGACATAGCGAGAGAGGGAACACAAGCAGGGGGAGTGGGAGAGGGAGAAGCAGGCTCCCCGCAGAGCAGGGAGCCGATGCGGGACTCGATCCCAGGACCCTGGGATCATGACCCGAGCCGAAGGCAGTCGCTCAACCAACTGAGCCACCCAGGCGCCCCAAAATGAATTAAATTTTTTTAAAAAGATTTTTTGTTTATTTGGGAGAAAGAGAGATAGAGATAGTGAGAGAGAGCACAAGCAGGGAGGAGAAGGAGAAGCAGGCTCCCCACTGAGCAGGCAGCCAGACGCAGGGCTCGATCCCAGGACCCTGGGATCATGACCAGAGCCCAAGGCAGACACTTAACTGACTGAGCCACCCAGGTGCCCCAGAATGAATTAAAATTTTAAGGGAAAGAAAGACACGTAGAAATAGGATGGATGTTATCTTGGAAAAAAAAAAAAAGTCCACTAATCAAGAAACTTTTTTCACTCTCCTTGAAATAACCACTATTATTATTGTGTATGTATTTTTTTTTTTCAGGCTTGTTACAGGCATTCAGAAACTCTGTTTCTTGTCTTTTAACGTTTTTATGATTTCTTCTGTGGCAGAGAATTTTTCATTTGAATAGAGTATAATTAAACACTATCTTTCTGTGTCTTTTTTGTTTTACTAATAAGGAGTTAGACTTTATTCATTTCTTATTATGTTCCAGGAACCCTTCTGTAACTTTAAATGCATTAACTCCCTTAATCCTTGATATACCATATTATTTGGTGAAATTAGCCTAGGAAAGTGTAAATTTATGCTGTTGGCACCGTAAGTGGCCTTTTTCTCCACCACTGTGATCACTCCATCCATGCATGTACCCCACCATGCCATTCCTGAGGTGGACTTGTTCAGTGTCCTTTCCATCATGGATGCTTTCTGGTGGCACTAACATTTGATACCAGAATCTGTACATCTGTGCCCACTCCCATATATGTGCCCATGCACACACATAGCAGACCTTCTTGTTTCTGGTCTTCTAGTCCTTCTATTCACAGGCCCCTGACCAGATAGTGAGGCCACCAGGAATATGTCAATACTCTCACAATGGTTCAAAGTTCCTTCCTTATAAAGCAGATGTCCTGCCTTATGCTGCACCCATTGAGATTTTCTTTCTCTACTGTTTTTCAAGGCCTCCACTGAGTGTCTATTTAATGCAGCCATTTTCCATTTTTGGCTTAAAGCCACATTCCAAGTTGACCATAAACCAGGCTCAAGTTTTGCCTCCTCTTTCAGTTGACTATGCTAAATCCTGTATATTGTCATAGAAACCTAAAAACATTCTATTTACACTGCTCTTCATATATTGACTTCACTCTATCTTTTACCATGGTGAGTTCTGTATCTCTCTTATCATCGCTAGATATAATCAATCACTGGAGGAAATACGATGTACTTATAGATATGGAGTCAGACGTGTGCCCAAATCTCAGCTCTCTTTCTCAGTATTTAAATAGGAATCACTTTCTTCACCTGTAAAAAAAAATGGCCTATAATAAGCCACAACTGAGACTGTCCCTAATGATCCCGCCTCCTTCCGTTCATTCACTCTCTCGTGAAACCCCTTGGTTGGATCTAGTGACTTGCTTCAAAGGAAGAGAATATGCAAAAAGTAATAGGAAGTCACTTCTGAGAATAGTCTTAAAGTGACTGTGGCTTCCAGCTTATTGTTCTTTTTTACTCTTTTCTTGTCTTCCTCACTTGCTCTGAGAGAAGCTTATGGTGCTACATGGCCAACTGCCTTAGAAGGGGAGGTATGGCAAGGAGCTGATGTCCTGGTCCACAGGCAGCAAAGACCTGAGATCTGCCAGCAATCATGGGAGTGACTTTGAAAGCTAGTTCTCCCCTAGTTGAGCCCTGAGATGACTACAACCCTGGTCCACAACTGCATTACAACTTTGTGAGAGATCCTCATTCAGAGGCATACAGCTGAACTGTGCCCAGATCCCTGATCCGTAGATATTATGATGTAATAAACATTCATTGTTTCAAGCTGCTAAATTTTAGGGTATTTCGTTAAGCATCAGTAGATAACTGCTAATCCAATACCTATCAAATAAATTGTTGAAAGGATTAAATGAGTCAATTGTATAGCATAATACACATCGCTTTGTTTTTACTTATTTTACTGTTTTTTTAATTTATTTAACTGTTTTAATTTTACTTAATTTCCAGGTACTAAACAGGTCATAAAAATGGGCTTTGTTTGCATAACCAGTTATCTCCAAAAGACTATATATATAATTATATAATATAATAATATATTCATAAAATCACATTAGGATTACTTTATTCTTAAATATAATGTATTAATTAGTACAAATATTTAATATACACTAAAATCATTTCTAATGTTTCTCTGAGATTCATATTGCAAGTACTCTAAATTCAAAGAAACAAATTTCTATTAGTTAATGTCAAACTTTTATGAACAAGTGCAAGGAAATCATATATTATTCTTTGCAGTAACGTGCCTTCTTTTGAGATATTTTCCAAAACATACACATAACAACCAATATGGCATTAGAAGAAACACTGATTAATTCACAAGTACTTTTCTTTTTTGCCACTCCTAGCTGTGACCTTGGGTAAGTTAAATTATCTCCTTATCTCAGTTTTCTCATCTATAAAATGGGAATAATAATTGTACCTTATATTGTTGTGAGAATTAAATGAGCAGATACATGTAAACTGTTTAGAATAGTACTAGATAAGTAGAATGCAGTCAGTACACATCAGCTGCTATAGTCATTGTTTGTGTTTTTATAATTATTATTGTTGTTAATGAGAAAGAAACAGGAAAACATTTGCTAATGTGTATAAAAATCTGTTTCAAACAGATCTCATGTGCCAAAAATGAGCAATCATATGTCAAGTGAAAAGAGCATCTGCTGATTTTGTTTAGTTTGTTAACTGATCAGTTTATTATTTCTTTCTGATTAGGAAATAAATGCAACTGTATTGTGGAAATAACTAAAATGGATAGAAAAATATAAAGAAGAAAATTAGTGACATGTTTTAGCATTTTTTTCCAAATTTGTTAAAATCCTCAATATATTTTTCTTTTTTTATTTTTCTTTTTATTTATTTTTTATTATTATGTTCAATTAGCAAGTGTAGAGTACATCATTACTTTTTGATGTAGTGTTCAATGACTCATTAGTCGCATAACACCCAGTGTTCATCACCACACATGCCCTCCTTAATACCCATCACCCAGTTACCCCATCCCCTCACCCTCCTCCCCTCTGTAACACTCAGATTGGTTCCCAGAGTCCAGAGCTCAATATATTTTTCTAACACATTTGTATTGATTTTTTTAATATCATTACATTTATACGTCATATATATGATACATACATGATGAAGAATGAAGTAAACTCAATTTTATCAAAGCTTAATCATATTTTCAGACTATTTTGCTAGTAAAGAGAGGAGCTACTCTATATGTATCATATGAAATACATGAATTGAGGACAAGATCATAAACTTCTAATCCATGGCATTCCCCCTTCAAATTTTATATAAAATTTAAATAGAGAAAAATTAAATTATTTTTGCATGAAAATAAAGGACTCCTTTGACAACCTTGTGTCTTTAAGGAAAGAATTACTATGGTTTCAAATATTTACAAATCAATGTTTAAAGTGTTTTGACTCTACTCAGTTGGCATGGATCATTATTTTCCAAGTGCTAATGAAAAACAGAATTGTTTGATTCTAATTAAGTAACGCCCATATAAGAATTCTCTGCATAAACACAAATGCCAGATGTTTGAAGAGGCTTATAATCCCCCCAAAAGCAAACATTAAGTTATGAAAAGTCATTAAAATTATTTTCTTGGGAGTGATTTCAGATTTTCTCCTTTTATGTTACATTGATAATTGTTTTTGAATAAACATTTGTTATTCAAAATAGACAATGTTCAAATTTACTTTGTAAAATATTCCTTTTACAGGAGTATAAATATCTGAGAAGATCACTGATGACTTCCAAAAAAAAATTGAAGTTCTATTTCTTTTGGCCATTGGGCTCTGCTATGCTGAGAATGTCACCAAATGCCAAATTAAGCAGGATGTCCAGTATTTACCTGTTGGAACAAAACAGGATTTATACTACCTTTAAATATTGAAACCCTAAGGACTTGAAGAAAGGGGAATGTAGGTGGGAATTTTCAAACATCTAAAGAAAATATTCATGTGGTACATGGTAATGATTTCATTAGTGGTTTCCCAGTATCCTTTTTGTAAAGGGACTTTGACTCCTCCCACCACTAAGAGGAGTCTTCTTTGCTAAGCCCTGAATCTGAGTTGCCCTTGGAATCTCCCTTGGCCAACAGAACATGGCAGAGGCGATGGTGAGCCATTGTTGAACCTGAGCCTCAAAAGATTTCGTGGGATTTCATTCTCTTTTGGAACTCACCCTCTGCCACAAGAACAAACCCAAGTCAACATTTTAGAAAATCAGACACCTTGTACACTGGGGACAACTTGGTTCAGTTACTCCAGCCATGGCTTTGACGTGTGTGATAGTCTAGTCAAGATCAGCAAACCTGACTCGCTGACTTGCAGCTGACCGGAGGCACAAAAACTTGCTCCCTGATTCTAGTTGAACCCATCTCTTTCTGGTCATCAGAACCTCCCAGCTGAGTTGTAAACTTGTGAACTAAATAGACCTTTATTGCTTTGTGTATTTAAATAAGTGCTTATTGCTTTATTGGAGTGTTTTTTTTACACAATAATGCCTGACATAAGTATTTTATATAAAAATGTTTATGTTAAAGAAGTTAAGTAGAGACCAATTTTTATTTTTTTATTTTTATTTATTTTTTTTAAGATTTTATTTATTTATTTGACAGAGAGAGAATGAGACAGAAAGCACATGAGAGGGGGGAGGGTCAGAGGGAGAAGCAGACTCCCCGCTGAGCAGGGAGCCCGATGTGGGACTCAATCCAGGGACTCCAGGATCATGACCTGAGCCGAAGGCAGTCGCTTAACCAACTGAGCCACCCAGGCGCCCCCTTTATTTTTTTTAAATAGTTGTGATTTTTCTTTGGAAGCACATTTTCAGTGTTCAAAAAATATTTCCATTGTGATGGTAAAGGTTCAGGAAACTAACACATGCGTTAGTTTCCATAGTATTTTAAAGACTACACAATTTGTCTATTACATGATGTGTGGTGTAGCCAAGTTTTACTTTTAGATCTCTCCTCCAAAAGAAAATGTATTGTTCACTAAACATCCAAGATCTGTTTGGGAAAGTTAGCCAGTCGGTTATGAATTATATAAAGTACCTGAAAATGAAAATGAATTTAAGGACATGATGGCTATGAATCCTGGGTTTCCAGGTTCCTCTAAATCAGTGGTTCTCAGTGGAGGGAGTCAATTTTACCCACTAAGGAACATTTGACAATGTCTGGAGACATTTTTTATTTTCTTAACTGGGGCAGGGTGTGCTTCTGGCCTCTGATGGCTGGAGGTAAGGGATGCAGCTAAACATCCTACAAAGCCCAGAACCACAAGGAGATGCCATAACTGGAAGAGAATAACAAAATAGAAAATGAGCTGGGGATAAAGTGAGAGATGCAGTGAATGATAAGGTCTGTTGTGTAAGCCCTTATAAGGACTTCAGATTACATTTGAGGTATGAAAGAAAGCCATTGGAAGGCTGTGTGCACAAGAATGACATGATTTAATTTCTGTTTACGCAGTATCATTTTGTCAGCTCTGTTGAACAGATCATCAGAAACATCAGAAAGACATACCTTTCTAAGAGGCAATTCCAATTGTCCATGTTAGAGATGATGATGGTTTGGGCAAGCATGGAATCAGAAGAATTAGTGGGAAATGATCAGTTATATTTTGAACGTAGAGTCAACAGGATTTCTTGACATATTAGATGTGAGATCAGAGAAAGACAGTAATTAAGAATGACTCTGGGGGCACCTGGGTGGCTCAGTCGGTTAAATGTCCAACTCTTGATTTCGGCTCAGGTCATGATTTCAGAGTTGTGAGATCCAGATCCCTGTTGGGCTCTGTGCTGAGCGTGGAGTCTGCTTGGGATTGTTTCTCTCCCTCTGCCTCTGCCCCCAACCCCTGCTTGCATTCTAGCTCTCTCTTTCAAAAAAAAAAAAGAATAACCACCCCCTGCCAGGCCATAAAATCAAAGAAAATATAAAGTAACTTATTGAAACACAATAGACTGAATTTACATGCCACGAACATTTTAAAAATTTTTTCTAGATATATTTATGTGACGGCCATCAGTAGTAGTCTGTGAAATTAGAGTAAAGGCAGATAGAAGCTGAGCAGTATTTGTAGAATTTACTTTAATCTTGGATTGGAGGATTTTTTCTGTAGTCCCCTAAGCAAGCTGGCATCATAATGATGGTAAATTTAATAACCGATTTAGAGAAATTAATGAATACTATAAACCCTAACAGGTAATTTTTATTGGATATCTAGAAGCAGAGTAGGAATTAATTTCATTACCCATATATTTTTATCTGAATCAATTTTTTTTAACCTATTTGGATTCCTGAGGAGAACAGCACACTCCTATTCCATGTTATTTGGTACATAGGTGTATATATTTACCATATTATAACTCATATTATCCATGTTTACACCAATGTTCATTCAAATGCACTTCAATATTCTCCAATTACATTATTTCTATCTATCAATAGCATAATTGCTATACTTACAGGACAGGTGCTATCTCCTTATTTTTGGACTGTTGGACATCTGAAACCATCTGACCAATCACAGTGTGACAACTGATGCACTGTGTCCTGGGCCCACGTCAGCATTTTGTTCAAATTGCACAATCACTGCACGAGCTGTTTTCCTGAAGAAAGTAAAGCCTTCATTTACCAAGCGGTAATTTAATGATATGTATGTATGATTCACCTCATTCAGGGCTCAAATGTCACTGCATCAAAGGGTTTTCCCTGAATACCCCATACAACTTTGTCCTCCCTAACACACTGATTGTTTTGTCACTGCTACAATGGAAGTCCATGAAAATAAGAAAAGTTTTCTGTCTCTCCTTTTCTCCCTCTCCCTCTCCTAGTTCCCCTCCCTCCCATCCACTGTCCCTTCCCCTCCCCTCTTCTCCTCTTCCCCTCCCCTCCTCTCCCCTTCCCCTCCCCTCCTCTCCCCTACCTCTTCTCTCTCTCTTCACCTCTCTCTCTCTCTCTCTCTCAGTCTTGGTCATAATAGGCAATCAATAATTAGTTATTACATGGAAAAAGGTTATAAAAAGATTTCACCTATTAAATCTCTTGGAACAAATCAGATGAACATAAAAGGCACAACCCAGTTTTCAGAGATTTGGCAATCTTCTTCCTTATCTATGGGTTCTCCTTGTTTGTTTGTTTGTTTGTTTATTTATTTTTGTCTCCTTGAAGACTGAATTGATACTTTGGGTTTGGTTTCCTTATATCCTTCTTTTATTCAGGGTTTCTCTTTTATCACCCTCTACTGTTATACTTCTATACTTCTGGCTAATCCTTCTTGGTCTCCTTTTCAGATTCCCCTTTAGCTACTTTAAGAGTGAGCATAAGAACTCCTCTAGGCATTGTCTTCTCTTCAGTTTGATGACCCTTAAAATAATATTCCTAGCCCAGAGCCCACCTCTCATTCTAGACCTCTGCATGCAACTCTATCCCTCAAATATTTCAAGTTGGATTTCTCAAGGCTGCTTCAAAATTAAACACAGACCTATAATCTCAGCACCCACCCCGCAAAAGAAACCCTCTGATTCTTCAGTATTTAACATCTCAATAAGTAGAATCCATGTAAGCAAGAAAATGAGAGGATATAAATGTTCTAATTTTAATTTTACTTTTAATGATGTGTCAGTCTTCTTTTCCCCCACACGCTCCTTTTCTACATGTCTTTGAAATGTCTTACTACATGTCTTCCAACCAGAACTTGCTCCACCCTGTATTCTTTCCAAATCACTTGTCCCTCTGCAACCAGAGTTGCTTACCTTTTCTTACAACAAAGACCAGAATATTTAGCATGGCCTACAATGCTTCACAGGATCAGGGCCCCACCCAGTGTGGGAATTCTCACTGGGTAGCTTGTTCTCAGGAAACCATAAAGTATTGGCACCCGAAATAAACTTTAGAATATCCCCATATTTCAAAAAAAATTGATCTACCCAGCCTCTTAGAATTAAATTGTTACTCTTATTTACGAATCACTGAATTTTGTAAAATATTTGAGAAAATCTGATATTATAATATCTCCAAAGTGTAGACCCTCTAAAGATCTTCATCTACATTGATATATCCATTTTTATTTCCCTTCCTCCCCCACCAGTCCAACTTCACCCGTTTTCTGTTGCTACTGAATAGCTGTACTTGCAGCAGTTACCATAAGGCTGAGGGCCCTATTATTCTCTCTGTCCCTGTCTGTTCTCCTTCCCGCTCCTTCGTTAGCCAGTAAATGACCTCAATTATCACCTCTCAGCTAGAGTCACTACTTTAGGTCACCTTTTCCTGACCTCTGAAGACTCATTCAAGTTCCTCTCTTAAATACCCTCATGGCACATCTGTGTCTGTAATTATACAGTTATTTACTTAATAATTTTATTAATTTCAATTTCTCCATTTAGATCGTAAGCCCCACGAAAGCATGTCATACAGGTGGTGGTCCGTATTTGTTGCACAAATGAATAACCCTTTCTGTCAAGAGATAGTGGATTTGATGTTACCTCTCCAGTTGTAGATACTTTTAAACTTTTAAGGTTAACTATTGAGTTAATTAAACCTTTCTCTGTCCTCTGTCAATATGGTAACATAGTAATGCTCTGCCTCCTTGAACACTGCTGAATTCTCTAGGGCAAAATTTATTCTTGCTCTGCCAGCTGAAATACAGATTCTATGACCTTCTCTTTCCCCTAGTGACTTGGACATTTATTTAGTCATTTATGGTTATTTAAGTGCCAGATTATATTATTCTCTATATTTGCCCCACAGGACACTGCCAAAGATACCTCAGGATCACATTTCTAAAGGAGTGGAAGCATTATTTTCAAAATCACACACACAAAAAAACCGAAATGGAAAGCACATTACAAAAATCTTGTTTCTACTATTTCTACTATACAACCATTTCTACTATAAAACAAAAAGACCTCTATAACCAGATTTTTGCCTAAGTGAAAATATATTTTTATTTAAATAAAATAAAACAATGTACTTAAAAAATAGAGAAAACCAATATGTATTTTGACCTTCCAACATATAATATTATATTTCCTTGTACCCCAAGCAATCATTAATGAAATTTATTATAGAATATAAAAATAAAACATAAAACAATAGGCAAATACATTAAAATCTAATGAAAATATATTCATAAATCTCGGCAATTTTTTCTCAGATTATGCAGATAGCTTCAATTATTCTTAACATCTAAAAAAATTTATTTAATAATATACACAGGATACTCAACTAAATTTGTTTCTTATCATTGCTGAAATGTCTAATATATCAATGTAATGTAATTCTTTTTTTTTTTTTATTAAAATATTTTATTTATTTATTTGAGACAGAGAGAATGAGAGAGATAGAGCACATGAGAGGGGGGAGGGTCAGAGGGAGAAGCAGGCTCCCTGCCGAGCAGGGAGCCCGATGCGGGACTCGATCCAGGGACTCCAGGATCATGACCTGAGCCGAAGGCAGTCGCTTAACCAACTGAGCCACCCAGGCGCCCCAATGTAATGTAATTCTTGAAATAGACTTAAGGAAAGTCCTTATGAGCAGTCAGTATTATAAGGATTAATTGCTAAGAATTTCTCTTTATAGGGATCAGCTTTAAGAAATTGTTCTCTGTGAAAATAGGTGCAGCTTATAATAGCTTTCCAGGAAACGGACAAACCCTCAGAGGGATCTCCCCAATCACTTAGTCCATCCCCATCATGTTACAAATAAAAGAGGAGACCTGGAGAGATTAAGAGGTCATGTAGTCCCCAGCTGGTGGTCCTTAATGCTGCAAGGGGGATGGAGAGGTGTGGGAGTGGGAGCCATAATGACAGCCACCACTGCCTGACCCACTCTACTTGTAGTTTTATAATTCAGTAAAGCAGAGAGTGGAAACTGGTCCAAACTGATTTTTCACATCATCTAAGTATGATGTTAGTTCCCACTGACATGGCAAATAATAATTTTTAGAAAACCTTCCGTTGTGTGTATTTACTAATAATGTTTGTGACACTGGAGTTTAAACACAAAAAGACAACTCTATTATTTGCAATTTTACAGGGCTGCTATATATGCAGAGAATAACTAAGTACTTCATTCAAAGAAAAAAATTACTAATAGCCATCTTTTGTTTTTATTTTAACAAATGTGATTTGAAGCCAGGCTAAGGGCCATTCTTAGAAAAAATTATAACTATGAGCAAGGCATTATTGTCTCATATTTTCCAGAAGGAAATAAGGTACCCCAAGATAAATCTGCCAAAATCACACTGCTAGTAAGCAGTGTAAATAATGGAAAAGCCCAGGACATCTTAAGTGATTATGATGTGCTTTGTATTATGCAATACATCACCATCAAATTCTAAGAGAAATTATACCGAAATTGTTGGAGGAGAAATGGGGTAGGCAGCCTCTAAATGATCCCCAATAATCCCCACCACTTGATATTAACCCTTTGTGTTATCCCCTCCCCTGATTGTGGGACACATGTATTAATTCTCTTGTAATGACCAGAATACAGCAGAAATAATGGGATGGCACCTCAGAGATTAGGTCACTGTGGCTTCCATTTTGGGTGCTCATCCCCACCCACTCTTAGACTCAATCACTCTTAAGAGAGCCAGCTTCTCTGTTCTGAGCTCCTCTGGAGAGAGGCTGATGTGGCAGGCTACTTACTGAGAGAGACTCTGGCCAACGATGAGAAATGGAAGTTTGAAGTTCTACAGCCTGAGGCTCTCACTACAGGATTTGGTGCTCATGAGGCACTAAATCCTGCCAACATCTACATGATGCTGGTAGCAGATCTTCCCCTAGTCTACCTTCAGAGCAGATCAACTGACAGTTTGACTGATACCTAATGAGAGACCCTGAACTAGAGGCATCTTGCTAAGCCATACTGACATTCCTGACCTATGGAGACAGTAAAATAATGTTTGCTGTTTTAAGCAACTACATTTTGGGGGTAATTAATTAGACGTCAACAGAAAACTAATGTAAGAAATTAATTTGATTCCATATAAACCTTTAAAAATTGGAGTATGAGTACTCATAAACTGCAAAATACATTATTACAATAATATTATCTAGAAAAATATATCTATTTGTATTTTTCAAAGTTATCAAAAAGAGAAACATTGCCATGATATTTACAGATGTCAGAAGGTTATCAATTATGTATACCTCCTCACTAAGAGTTGCAAATTCTTGAAGGGCAAGAACGAGCAGGCTTAAGTCTTCCAGCATTCAAAAAGCATGGAAAATTGTTTCATGCTAATAAAGACCCTCTTTTATAGCCTAATATCAATGCATTATTAACCTAACAAGGCATCACACTTGTCATTCTTTGTTACAAGGGTGAGAAAAATAAAGAAAGCAAGAATAAAGGGGAAATAAATCCTTACATTCCCATAAATGTAACAATGCCCATGAGATTTAGTTCCCAAATATATAATAGACAAAAGGATCAGAAAAACCCATCCATTAAAGAAATCTTCAATGACTGAGCTGGATCAAATGTAAGGGAATTCTTGAAGGCCAGATTTTTAGGAGATAAGCAAATCTTGCAGCTGGTAGCTATCCTGGGAACAAGAAGCCCATTCTTGTCCTAGTGCCAAGCATAAGGTTGAGTCCCAATTGTAAATATTTCATTGAAATGATGACCTCTGAAAATATCCCAGTGGAGATAAGCATCTGTGCCAGTTTACAATATTCAGGCATTCTAAAACTATGGAAAGGAATAATGCTTGCAATGATAGTGTCCTAGCTTAGTAAGTAGCATTGATGACCCACAGAAGGGTACTAAGAAAGCAAGTATGAGAGACAGAGAAGTATAAGAGAGAGAGGGCCTTTTTGACGCTTGCAAAAGACAATTGTCTCCTGTAGTAGAAGAGTTGTTGCAGCTGAGCAAGAGACCCACAATCTGAGAGTTATAGCCACAGATCTGCAGAGACTCCAACCAAGCCAATCCATTATGCTAAAATCAGTATTCTGATGAGGAAAACCCAGGATCCTAAAGTCTGGAAAGCATATATTGGATATATTATGCAGGATAAGCAGATCTACTAGAGAACTGTGTTCCAAAGGGTTATATCCAGAGGACATGCCATCCTCGAAGGTCATCAGAAATGGGCTGGCGAAAGGCACACTAGCAGCATTAAAAAGTTCAGTGGTGGCTCTCTTCTATAGGCTAGAGATGACAGTAGAAGTGATCACAGACCTGGTTACATTAACATCAACAGAAGTAAGTGGTTCCAAAATAATAGAAGCCAGGTTTTGATGCATAACCTCTAGAAGTTGGAAGCCACAATTATTCTTTCTTTTTTTTTTTTTAGGGACTAACACACCCTTTTAATATGTTTTTAAATATTTTTAAGGTTTAAAAGTGTTTAAAGTTTGTAATTCCTAGTAGGAAAACATTATCTGAATGACTACCCTAATGGCAAACCACTATAGAATGTTTCAGTTGCATGTGGGGCAGAGGGGTAGGGATTCTCTTCACAGCACCCCAGCTTTCTTCATGAGAAGGTCAGAGGTACACTGGTTTGTATTATTGCAACATCCATTAGGTGATCGTTGCTTTTCCTTCAGCAAGGGCTTTATTTGTCAGAAGGGCATTATTATGCTTGACCTCCAAATTTGGCTGACAATTTACTGATGAGATTCATAACCTTTGGATTGCTCTGATATTTTGACATATTTGCTGGGTTCTGGGCCACATCCTGGAAGGCCACCATAACTTCTGGATCCTGCATGGCTGCGAGAACCTCTGGATCACTAAGAATTTCATTGAGCCCAGGCATTCCTGCCATTCCAGGCATCCCCCCTGCCATTCCAGGCATTCCTCCAGGAAAATTACCAGGCATTCCCCCAGGAAAGCCACCTGGGAAAGAGCCATACTGAGCTCCTGATTGTCGTCTGTGGAAGCCACAATTATTCTTAACAATCTGGAGGGTTAAAGGAACAACCAAGGGGCTCTGACTTGCAAGAAATTGAAGAGACTGTTAGTATATCACAGAGCCACATGGTACAGTTTACAATGCAGCTGGGGAGTATCTCTAACCAGAAAAAAGAGTAAGAGTAAGGAATCAGGATACTAAGGGTAGTTGCTACCCCCATTCCCAAAATTATAATCTCTTGCTCAATTCCTAGATATTAGCCAAATTTTAGCTTCAGATCCCATTGACTGAAAAGGTGGTCAGGTACCTAGGAGGAAGCATCCTGCAACACTGTGGCAGGTATATACTTCAGTGATTCCTCCAGTTCTTTCCTTAAAAATGTGTAGACATTACTGGAGGGACTGAACATTGGGTAAAGGAAAATGCCCAGAATTTTCCAGGGATTGAGTTGGTATTGCTACCCACAGATCCAAAGTGTGTTTACAACTCCCCCTCCTCATTAAAGTTAAGGCTTAGGAGAAAAAGCGTTCAATGAACTTCTTGCTAAAACTTAGCTTACAGAGGACTAATTAGGTCCATAGACCCAACTACCGGTAATGTCTTCAGTCCCAAAGTATAATTTGATTTGATATACTTGGCAGTTAGAGGAATCTCCATATTGGATCCTTGGCCTATGGGTTAAGTACTATCATAAATGTGGAAGGCTGAGTAGAAACCTCTGAGACTGCCCCAACTCCTGGCCAAGATGGTAAATTCAAAACAATATTGCATCTCCAAAGGGATGGTGGAGGTTAGTGCCACTGTTAAGGACCTAAGGTATGTGCGGGTGGTGGGTCCTTTCATATTTCTATCATTTACATCTCCAGTTTAGTCTGCAGAAAATACAGAGATCTTGGAGAATGACTGTAGACTATCCCAGTCTCCCTCAGTTGCAGCTAGACTGACAGATGAGCTATCATTGCTAGAGCAACTTAATAAATCTTATTTAGATATTTCACAAATGCATTCCTTTTAGATTCTAATTAGATAAGAAAATCAGAAAGAGTTTGCATCTGTATGGGATAGAAAACACTTATCTATAGTTTTGTCTCAGGATCACGTTAAATATACCACCCTCTGTCATAATGTAGTCTGAAAAGATCTTAATGGCTCAGGCATCTTCCTGAATACTAATAATACTAATAACTAATACTGATCTATTACATACTAATTGACGACATCATGGTGATTAGAACAAACTACAGGTGGCTGCTATGATAGAAAACTTGGGAAGGACACATGTGCTCCAGAGGATGAGAGGCAAATCTTATTAAAATTCGGGGACCTAGGACTTCAGTTCATTTTTTAGACATCAGGTAATCAAAAGCATGCCAGCACATTTCCTGCAAAGTCAAAAACAAATTACTGCATATTTTATCCCCTATCACAAAGAAGGAAGCGCAGCAACAGCTAGATCTCTTTGAATCTGACTAATACACTAGATAGCGGGTGGAAGATTGCCACCTAAATGGGGCCTGAATCAGGAAAGGTTTCTGCAGCAGGTCCCTGCCACCTGGACCATACAATTTGCCAGGCTCTATGACATTGACTGTGTTTGGGATAACAAATGATGGAAGGTGAAGCATGAAAACATGCCCCAGTGGGAGAATCGCACACAGACTCCTGGGTGTACTCATTAAAGAATTATGTATGTTTTGATACCCATATACTCTATGTTATGTGGCCCTTGTAGATGCAGGATGCTTGAACATAAAGCAAGCACCACGTGAAAATGTGTGTAGAACTGCTTATTATGAAATGGTTTTATTGGACACACCAAGTCATAAAGTAGAATGGACCCAGAAACAATCCATTACAAGATGGAAAGGCTACATCTGGGAGAAAGCATGAGTAGGAGCAGAGAGCACCAGTAAGCTGCATTAGCAGGTGGCCCAGACCTCCATGTTTCCAACTACAGTTGCATTGGTGATAGAGACAGCCTAAAGGGCCTTCAACAGATGGTTAGCTGAGATCTGCACTTCAAGGACATTGCTGGTGAAGGCTCATAAGAGAGTGAGGAACCTGTTATTAGAAACTAGAGAAAGGAGAGAGCCTAGTTATGTAGTGTCAGAAAGCTTCCCAAAATTCTATCCTGCAGTTATGTGGAAATCAGAATGTGTAAGGGATGGACTTGGTTATCCAGCTAAGATTTCCAAGCAAGGTGGCTTCTTCCCACTTATGCAAAACTGTGAGAGGAGAGACATAAATTGAGGGAAGAGTTGCTTAACATAAAGGAAACATAGCTTGACTGTTTTGAAAATTCTCAGCCACTCCACATAGCAAAAGAGGCTCAAGTCAAGAAATGGTTTGCGAGCATTATTAAGGAAAGTGGAATCAAGATAAGCCCTGGTTGAGAGAAAAAGTGAGGAAGTGACTCATGCTTTGTGAAAATCTTAGAAAGATCAAAAGGTCAGAGTATTCAGTCATACAAAGGACTAAAGAAATAGAGGAGATATATGGAGCTTCTCAATCCATCAACAAGGCCTGTAGGAAAAATAATCACATTGTTTCTCAGCCCTCTTAGCAGCAGATCAAGGTAGAGAGGGCCAGCCTCAGAGATCTCTGTGGGTGTGGCTCTTGTTTAAGAGTCAAATCCACAGAAGATTCACCAAGTTTTCCAGAGTTATTTCAACCCCAAACCAAACCAAACCAAACCAAACAACAGCAACAACAACAAAACTGAAAACTTGGACTGAAAAAGAAAGACAGAATACAAAATGAAAAGAGTCTGCTGGACCCTAAAATTCTATTGTCAAGAAGCAGACTGATAAAACCACTCAGTTGCAAATGAATGCTACTTTTTATAAAATAATAATAAAATAAAATAAAATAAAATAAAAGAATGACTTAGAGGGTGGAACCAAGAGTCATGGAGAATTATTCCCATGCCTTTAATACCTAATTAAGGAATATCCAACTTTTACCCAGCTGTATTTCAGAATTGCAATAGACCAAGGACTCCTTTGTATCTCTCTTGTCCCCCATTTTTAAACAGGAACAGCTATGGCCATTTTTGTATGTTTGTCCCACCATTGTATTTTGGGTGTGGAGGGGAGAAAATTTGTCTTTCAAGTTTTACACATCTATAGATCAAGAGGAACCACACCCAGGTGCCTGGGTGGCTCAGTAGGTTAAGTGTCTGCCTTTGGCCCATGTCATGATCCTGGGGTCCTGGGATTGAGTCCCAGATCGGGCTCCCTGCTCAGCTTCTCCCTCTCTCTCTGCCCCTGCCCCTCCCCCCTGCTTGTGCTCTTTCTCTCTCTCTCTTTTCAAATAAATAAATAAATAAAATCTTAAAAAAAAAAAGAGGAACCACACCCAAAAAGCCTCCTCCACATTTTTAATCTGATTTAGTTGGTGATAATCCAGACTTTGAGCAGATGCTATGATGAACTGAATCACTGGAGACCTTGAGAGAAGATGAATGTACTGTTCAGATGGAGGGACATGAATAATTAAGGGTCATATAGGTGGACAGGCTCTAGTATAACCCCCAGTTTTACCTCCTTGTATCATGCCTTTGTAATTCTCTCTCCTGGAGTGTGGGCAGATCTTATAAATTTTTTTTAATCAGTAAAGTACTGCAGAGGTAATGGGCTAACACTTCTGTGATTATAGTACATAAGATTATAATCCATCCTGCTAGTGGACTCTTTCTCTCTTGCTGGATTTGAACACAGGAAGCTGCTGGTTTTGACTTGTCCTGTGGAGAGACCCACATGGCAAGGAAATAAAGGAAGCCTCCATCCAACAGCCGGGAAGAAAGTGAGACACTCAGTCATTTTCGGTACAAGGAATGGAATTCTACCAACAATCACAGGTGTTTGGAAGCAGATCCTTCCTCAACAGAACCTCGAGATGAAACTGCAGCTTTGGCTTTGTTCAGCCTTGTGAGACCTACAGCAAACGTCCTAAGGCAGAGGACTTGGGTAAGTTGTGCTCAGACTCCTGACCCACAGAAATGATGAGATAATAAATATGTGTTATTCTGAGCTACTAAATTGGTGGTAATCATTTCATTTTTCTACTCAGATTATTTGTTCTTTAAAATATTATGTATTGAATGGAGCACTGGGTGTTATACGCAAACAATGAATCATGGAACACCACATCAAAAACTAATGATGTAATGTATGGTGATTAACATAACATAATAAAACTTAAGAAAAAGAATTAAAAAATAAAATATTACACATTAAACTTCTTTTTTATGAATACTATATTTTGAAATTTAACTTATTTTATCTAACATAGTTATGAGACAATAGACTTATCTAAAGTAAAATCAGGGGATTACTGAAGAAAGACTTTTTTGCTGGTCATGCAGAGTTTATCCTCTTGGCAAATATTTGGTCTAATAAAGACACAAATTGCTTTGAGGATAAATTGTCTTTTGTTTTTAAACCAGTACTTTGTTCAAAACAAACTCATGTACTCCTTAGGAAAAACTTAACTGAACTGTGACCATCTGCCCCAAAGCAGTGGTTTGCTTTTTGTATATCTTAGGGTGGGGAAGTCTGAGGTGCCCATGGTGTAAAGATGAGTCTGCAACATGTTAAGAGGATTTAGATACACGTCTTTATGTGAAGATGACCTGCCAGCAGCCTTCTCTCTATTTTTGGTATTTCTCCTTGCTTGAGACATTTTCTTACTGATCTTTTATGTGCTTTAAATTGAATCCTCACCACTTACCTGTGAACCTCATCCCAGAAGGACACATCAGGACCCCAGGAAATATAGGCTTATTTCCTATTTTTCTCCCAAGGGTGGTACTTCTGTTGAGAAGAGCAGCTCATTGTGATGGAGTAGCTGTTGTGCTTGATTTTTACTGGGCAGATTTATTATTTCAATATTGTGTTATTATCAAATACACCTGTCATGAAAAGGGGGACTGAATGGCCATATTAATTTTCAGAAATGTTATAAAGAAAGAAACATTCCACATGGCTTTGAAAGAGATATGATAACCAAGTCACAAGAGCTGAAATTCGGTTCCATGGATTTCTTAGTAATACTGTTTCATTTTTTACTGTATCATTAAGACCTAAAATAATGCTTGACACAAATTATACATTTGTTGACTAAATGAATAATCTGGAGGACCAGAACTAGTGCCTAACTCTTCAGCATTTGCCTTTATAGAATTCGTACCAAGGTTGGCTTTGAAGGAACTTTAGCTCCTTAAAATCTCTACCAGACCTTGCCCCAAAGCATCCTCTGGAAACAAACATTCACCTTCAAGAAAAGTCTCTCTCTCTCTTTTTTTTTTTTTTAAGATTTTATTTATTTGAGAAAGAGAGAGAGAGAGTACAAGAAGGGGGAGTGGCAGAGGGAGAGGGAGAAGCAGGCTCCCCGCTGAGCAGGGAGCCCGATGCAGGGCTCAATCCCAGGACTCCAGGATCATGACCCGAGCCGAAGGCAGACGCCTAACCAACTGAGCCACCCAGGTGCCCCCTCAAGACAAGTCTCTTAATGTCTCTTTTCTTTCTTTTTTTTTTTTTTTTAAGATTTTATTTATTTATTTAAGAGAGAGAATGAGATAGAGAGAGAGAGCATGAGAGGGGGGAGGGTCAGAGGGAGAAGCAGACTCCCCGCCGAGTGGGGAGCCCGATGTGGGACTCGATCCCGGGACTCCAGGATCATGACCTGAGCTGAAGGCAGCCGCTTAACCAACTGAGCCACCCAGGCGCCCTTAATGTCTCTTTTCAACCAAGTCCCTGAACACCCCTTATATAGAAAGTTGCCCCCTCTGTCTCCATATGGGGGCTTTTGTACTTCTCACATTCAGAGCACTTGCCCATATTGCAGTGTTGTATTCTCAGGACTTGGGCTTTTAATGTGAGATAAAGCTGCCAATTAAACTTACAACAAGGTACATTTGGATTAATGTATTACCCTTCCAGTACAGGAAACTATTTTAAGACAAGGTCAGTCAGAGGCACCTCGGTGGCTCAGTTGGTTAAGGGTCCAACTCTTGATTTCAGCTCAGGTCATGATCTTGGGGTTGTGGGATTGAGCCCTGCATCAGGCTCTACCCTCAGTGTGGAGTCTGTCCCTCTCCCTCTGCACCTCTTTCTGCTCGCATGAGCACTCTGTCTCTCTCAGTGAATAAAATCTTTTTTTTTTTTTTTTTTGAAAAAAGAGAGAGGTCCAGCCAGAGAAGTTAATGTTTAAGATATAACCAAAAGTTTGTCAAATGTGAAATTTCTGGTATCAGTAAAAGGCTGAGGGGAGAGATCTTGGATGCATGCTTGTTCAGTCACACATTTATACTATATTTTGTGTGAGGAACAAGAACTAAAGAGAAATAATAAAGAATATGCTTGGGACTTCTCTTCAAGAATTTAAATTTTGAGAAAGAGATGAGATGGGGACATAAAACAAACCTAAGCAACTTTATATTATATAGTTAGATGAAGAACAAATTGGGATAGAAGAGAGGTCACAAGTTCATGAAAGAGGGGTCCATGGAAGGTAAAGGTTAGTTGGGGCATGATGGGGTGTAAAGGGGGCTGGAAGTGTTTGGACATACAGGTGTCAGATGAAAGTTCACCTGAAGTTGATCTGAACTGTAATAGTCACTTAATTCAGGTTAAGTGAGAGAAAATGACCATAGATATAATGAAGAACCAGCTGCTGGAAAATGATGGCAGTAATAGTTTAAAAAGTGTATTTCATCTAGAAAGTGAAGATGAGTAGCTAGATATCTCATTAGGTATCATTATTTCATTGGAAACTGTCACCTCCTTCTTTGATATTTCATTCCACCAATATTGAATTATCAATTATTTAATCATTTCCATTTAATATATCTTATCACAGAAAATTTCATCAAGGGTTTGTCCCTCCCCATATTTTACTGACTAGAAAGCATACAATTATTCTAGCAACTAATGCTAGAGCAAAAATACATATTAAAATAGGAATACATAAACCATAATACCAGACAAGGTTTTTATTCGTGCCCACGGCTTTCCATTTTCCTTAAAAAAAGAGCTGCTCACACTGCCATTTTGTGCATTTGTTCCCTTTTTATCTTACTCATTGGAAGTTGCAGGGAACTTGTTTAGCCATTTTATATTGTTGATGAGGTCACTAATCCTCTCCCCAAATGGCCAATTTGGCATCACATGAAACATTACATAAGGTCAAAAGGTAAACCTACAACCAACAAGCAACAGGAAAAAGTTATTGAACTCTACAGTCTCAAATCATGACTACATAACACATTTATAGATGACCTAGACAGAGGGCTTCTAGTTGCTGCTGACAAGAGGAAGGGGGGCAGAAATTTGAATATGAAAGATAGCACAAAAAGTAAAAGAGAGATAAAAAATAAATGAAAAAAAATGTCTCTCACATTCTGGGCTTATGATGTTTCTGGGAGTCTGTGATCAGATTAAATCACCAAATAACCTTCATTTTGAAATTTTCCTATATAATGAGTTCTGCATTGCCAAAGTATATGTCTCCCTTGCCAGGAATCCAGCATCTAACTTAGGTTCCTCTATCCATAGTCATTCATGAAAGACCTGAATGTGGAAGTGCACAAAGAAAAAAGTAATTTTTCCCAGAATTTAGCATCTGTCAAATACACTGTTGAAAGCACCATTTTTCAGGGAGGAAGGTTGCAGAGCCCCTAGAAAATGTCAGGGGCCATAGCAGTGGCAAAGATGCTAATGCTTCCTGGGAGGAACTTTGAGGTGGTGACTGGGTGTTGTCACTAGTTCTCTGCCTCTTAGGTCTTCCCAGGTTTCCATGAGATATCCAATGTCATTTAACAAATCTCTGTGTCTCTATTTTTTTTGTGACTAATATCAAGGACCCATATACTGAGTATTGTTCTTTGAATATCTACTATGAGACAACTGCTATACGCTATGGAGAATACAAGTTGTAAAGACAGTTATGGTTCCTGGGAGCATACACACAACTAAAAATATAAGATATATAAATCACTAGCAATTAGGTAGACCATGTTAAGTGTTGTAACAATTGCAGAAAGAAGAAAAAAAAAAAGCCTTAAAAGTTTAAAGAAGGGAGGTCACATTAACACTACTGGCGAGGGGCACCGGTGGTTCAGTGTGGTTAAGTGGTTAAGCATCTGCCTTTGGCTTAGGTCATGATCCCAGGGTGCTGGGATCAAGCCCCACATAGGGCTTTCTGCTCAGCAAAGAGCCTGCTTCACCCTCTCCCTCTGTCTATTGCTCTGCCTACTTGTGCTCTCTCTCTTTCTCTGTCAAAGAAATAAATAATATCTTAAAAATAAAACAAAACAAAATACTACTGGTGGTAGTGTGGCATTACAGTTCTCTGAAATTTTCATGTGTAGATTCCCAAGCTTCACCACCAGAAAACATATTTGTAGCTGCACTGGGGCTCAGGAATTTACATTTCTATTTAGACTCTAGCTGATACTGATGAAACTGGTACCCTACTCCACTTATTAAAAAACAATAGATTAAAAAACGGCCAAAGAGACTCAGTAGACATTTTTTTAAGAAAGGTACCCAAATGGCCAACAGGTATATGAAAAGACGTTCAACATTGTTAATCATCTGGGAAATGTAAATCAAAACCACAAGATATCACCTCACACATGTTATGACTATCATAAAAAGGATAAGAGATGACAAGCACCGGCAAGGATCTGGAGAAAGGGAACCTTATACACTGCTGGTAGGAGTGTAAATCGGTTCAGCACTATGGAAAACAGTATGGAGGTTTCTCAAAAAAAACAAAAATAAAACTACCGTATGATCTAGTAATTCCACTTCTGGGTAACAAAATGAAAACCGGATATCTGAGAGATTTCTGGACTCCTACATTTATTGCAGTATTACTCAAAATAGCCAAGCTCTGGACACAACCTAAGTGCCTGTTGACAGATGAATGGTTAAAGAAAGTATGACATATGTATACAATGGAACATTATTCAGTCATGTGAAAGAAGGAAATCCTGCCTTTTGTGACAACATGGATGAATCTTGAGGACATTATGTTAAGTGAGATAGGTCAAACAGAGAGAGGCAAATACTATATGATATCACTTACATATGAAATCTAAAAAAAAAGCCCAATTTATAGAAACAGAGAGCAAAATGGTGGTTCACAAGATTGGGGAGTAGGGAATAAAAGAGATGTTGTTTTAGTGTACAAACTTGTAACTCATAGTAAATAAATCCTAGAGATCTAATGCAAAGTATAGTGAATGTAGATGACAATATTGAATTATAATATTCAAACTTATGAAAAGACTAGATCTTATTATTCTAACTGAAAAAGAAATTATAATTACGTGATGTGATAGAAGTGCTAACTATTGTTACATTGGCAATTGTACCCAATATATAAAAGTATCAAGTCAATAGGTGCATCTAAATTAACATAATATGTAAAATATACTTCAATAGAAAATTTTTGTAAGGAATAAAATTTAAATAAAAATGTAAAATTAATAATAATAGAGGGTCCGAAAAGTTTTAGGAAGAATGTAGTCCTTAAAAATCATGCTTTTTGAATGAAATTGTGTCATTTGCAACAACATGGATGGATCTAGAGGGTATAATGCTAAGTGAAACAAGAGAGTGAGAGAAAGTCAAACACAAATACCATATGATTTAACTCATATGTGGAATTTAAGAAACCAAACAGTGAACAAATGAAAAAAAAAAAAAGAGATTAAACCAATAACATACTCTTAACTACAGAGAACAGAGAGGAGATGGGTGGGGGATGGGTGAAATAAGTGAAGGGGATTAAGAGTTCATTTATCATGATGAGCACTGAGTAATATATGGAACTGTTGAATTACTACATTGTACACCTGAAACTAATATAACACTGTATATTAAGTACATTGAAATTAAACATTTTTAAAAAAATCATACTTACAATTATTTCCAAGTTTTCTTTATTATGGCTCTCATGTGGCCTTTGTTTATCTCTTTTCTAAATGTTACATGATTTTACATTTCCAAGGATTGTATGATATTACCTAAAATGATATTGCACATCTCATGGAAACCTGGGAAGGCCTTAGAGCTAGGTGTTGTAAAATTAGAGAAAACCAGAACGCCAGAGGATGGACTCAGAACAGTCTAAGCAATGTCATGCCCATAAAGTAACATTTTTACATTTCTCTTTGCCTAACTCAGTGCTGGTCCAAATTTTAATTACCTTTCAGTCAGTATAGTCCAGGTTGTGGAGAAATGAAAAAAACAACCCTCACATCTGAGTGGCTTAATTTTTCAAAGACATTTCTCACCCATACTCCATGCCAGAGGACACCACTTCGCAGGAATGCCGATCTTCACTCCAGAATTGACGCTGGTGGGGCAGTCACTGTGAAATGGCAGAGGTATTGCAAGGTGGCAAAACATGTCCTGATTCTACCATTCTCTACCCATAGAAGGCGTGCCTGGGTAGCCCAGTCTTGTTAAGCATCTGACTCTCAATTTCGGCTTGGGTCCTGATCTCAGGGTCATCAGATCAAGCTCCCTGATGAGTCCTGCGCTGGCTCTGTGCCCCACAGGGAGTCGGCTTGAGGATCTCTCTCCCTCTCTCTCTGTCCTTCTTCCCGCTTGCACTCTCATTCTCTCTTTCTGACTCTAATAAATAAATAAATCTTTTTAAAAAATAAAAAAAAGGGGGGGGCGCCTGGGTGGCTCAGTCGGTTAAGCGTCTGCCTTCGGCCCAGGTCATGATCCCAGGGTCTTGGGATGGAGCCCCACATCGGGCTCCCTGCTCCGCGGGAAGCCTGCTTCTCCCTCTCCCACTCCCCCTGCTTGTGTTCCCCCTCTCACTGTGTCTCTCTCTGTCAAAAAATAAATAAATAAAATCTTTAAAAAATAATAAAAAATAAAAATTAAACAAAATTTTTTCTACCCATATGTCTTTTTATTGGGGGGCGGGAAATTGGAGCAAGTCACATAGCTGCTGTAACTTCAGCTGAACAGGGAAGTGGAATATTACGTGCTTCAGAAGGGGAGAGAGAAGCATATTGTGAACAGCTTATCTATCACAAGGACTATTGCAAAAGCCTCCTAGTTGATCTCTCTGATTCCAGGTTTCTCCTCCAGAATCAACTGTACAGACTTTGGTGAAATTATCTTCTTAAATTATAACTATGACTGCTTTTTTCTTTCCCAGGAAATTTCAAGTTTCCTCCTGTGTACTTATTGATTGATTGATTGATTTTTAAAAGATTTTATTTATTTATTTGAGAGAGAGAGAGAGCATGAGCAGGGGGAAGGGCAAAGGGAGAAGAGAAGCAGACTCCCTGCTGAGCAGGGAGCCTGATGTGGGGCTCGCTCTATCCCAGGATTCTGGGATCATGACCTGAGCTGAAGGCAGAAGCTTAAACCACTGAGCCACCCAGGCACCCCTCCTTCCTGTCTATTTAACAAAATACACTATCTCTGAGGTTTTCCACACTGTGACTTCTCACTTGTCTCCAGTCTAATGCTTGAGACTTCTCATTCATGGATGCTGTGATCCAAGTAATTTGTACTGCCGACCACTTCTCAAACTTGGTTTCTCTTTACTAACTCCATTTCTTCACTTATGTTGTCCAAAAACCTGAAATGAGACTTAATTAGCATTTATTAAGTAGTGATTATATAAATCACTTAAATCTCTTATAATTATTTTGTTCTCATATCTACTTATCAAAGTACTAGCCATTCTTAAATCTTTGTGTTAAATGATATTTCCTCCAAGAAGCCTCTTCTGATGTTTCCAATTAATTGTGATCTTTAGCCACTCCTCATCTTTAAGGTCTTTGTATAAAGATTTATTGTAACAGCACATACTCAGCCTTTTATTAAAAAAATACTCGATACTTATCTAATCTTCAGATGAAAAATGCAAACTTTTTTGGGCTAGAAATCAAACTGCTTTTAAGTCATCTTTCATGCAGCCCTGTGTAAATAGTAGTATTTATTACATAAATATTAAATTGCATTATTAAATATATATACATAACGACACCTGGATGTCAACCAATGAACTATTTCACATTGGAAGTTAATTTGTGAGTGGTTTTTGTTTTTTGTTTTTTGTTTTGTTTTATCATTTGGGGATTCCTTAAGGCGCTGTCACAGGGTGATCATTAACATTTTCCCAATATAATCAAATATGTAAGTTAGTAAATATAATTATGAGTGGAAACATGCCCACATATAGCTAGTAGCTCCAATGATGTCTAATTTTCATTTCTATTCAGGTTTTTGAGATTTGGAGGGAACAATATAAAATTGAGGATATATTTAACATAGCTTTTCCAAGTTTGGTAAGTAAGACTCTCCTTTACAGCCTGTCTGAAAAATTCTTCATTTGTGTTTCAAAAGAGTCATAAGCTGTGCTTACAACAAAAGGAAAAGACAGTGCGGTCAGCCACCAGATGGGAAATTATTTCAACTCAGTGTTACATTTATTCATAACATTCAGGTTATAACATAAAGCAAAAGTGGCCACAGAGGATTTTATTTTATTGCCTATAAGGAACTCCTCTGTTTTTTTGAGGATTATATTTTTCCCTCGGTGTATTTTAGGCACACTTTACCACTTAACAGGCTTTCTGCAGCTCATTCAAAGTACTTGCCCTTCCCCCTTTTCAGGCACCTATTATTGAGGTTATCACTGGTAATGGCAGTCAGATTAATATATAATTCTCACATGTGTAATATAACAAATGAGATAGACTCACAGTTTTAGGGTCATGCTGTTCTAGAATTGATGGTGTGATTTATATTTTCTCCCTAACGTGTGATATCTATATTTACAGAAGGAACATCATTCAGTTTTTATTGAATAGGGCAGTTCTCCTGTCAAGGAGACTTGCATGACATCTTGGACTTCATATAAAATTTTATATTCTCTTTAAAAATAGTATTGTCTTTTGGTATATCATTCCATAGTATTATCCTAAAACAAAGTGATTTAATAATGATTTTTATATTATAGATTATATCTATCATATAGATAAGTATATATATACTTGTAAATATACAAAAGCTATGTGTTGGTGATGGATTTTTGTTAATCCAATTATGCTTATCTCTAGCAGCATCCGCCATGGATAAGCAACATTCATTACCAAGCCAAGAACAGCTGTGCTAGTATCAGAGTTGGCGCTAGGCTTATAGATAAGATAAAACAGGGAGAAAAAATACCGTAAGGAATGTGAAAGATGTTGAGAGATCCGTGCACACATCCCCTCTTTTCTCTCCTGCGAGAGCCCCTCTTTACCCACCCTGAGACTGCCTTGTCCTTACACACTGCACAGCGTTGCTAGGTTTAGGAGTGGCCACCTGTTTCAAGCGGGCTTTCCGATTTGTTTAAACTGGAATGGAGGGGAAAAAAATGCAGATCATCTCTAGGGTCGGGAAATCTAAAACGTGAAATTTGATGGTTCCCTGTGTTTCCAATTATGTAAACTAAGCCAGTAAGTTGAGAGAATGAAGCTCACAAAAAGAATCAAAGAAGAAAAATGGATAAATTTCTGACGGTATCTGAGTTACTAGATGTTGTTCCCAGGGATCAGCTGCACCCTTTCCTTCACGTTGTTTGGCTGTGAACTATTCGTTGAATTCCAGAAGCTAATAAAGTTCTCATTGTCAAGTTACACAGAGGCCAATTACAACAAAGAGCTTTTGCACAAGGCAAAATATAGCAGGGCTGGAGGAAGCTGGGTGGGACTGGGACCTGAAGCAAAGCACTGTGTGAGCAGTGATGCTGAAAAATCAACTAGATCAGATGGACAGATAATGAGCAATATAAGAGAGAGCAAAGATAGTGTGATGTGTTGGATTATTGTTTAATGATAATTCCCTTCCTTTTTGTGGGGGGGTAAGATGTAGATCCCTGGACTCAACTTATAAGCCGAAGCAGAACCATTAGTAGGAAAAATGGTGCTGGTTGTTGGAAGCCACTGAGTTTGCAGCTGGTGGGTTACATGGCACCGATTTTGACACTAGTTCCCTAAAAGCATGAGTAATCAGTTGTAGAAATTAGAGACAAAGCAAGTAGAAGTGTGAAGAGAGAGATGACAGAAGGTAAAATAAATAAATAAATAAATAAATAAATAAATAAATAAATAAAGGAGGTGAAAAACAAGGGAAACCAGAAAGAATTACAAATAAAAAGCAGATGAGGCAAAGCTAAAACATGACAAGTAGTAGGCAAGAAGAAAAGATGACGTTTCAGGAAGTGAATACCAGTGAGCTGACGCTTAGAGGAAACAGAAGAAGCAGGCAGATTATAATGCACTTCAGAAACAAAAGAGAGTAAGAAGCAGAGAGGGCAGGATTATGTGAATAGAGGGAAGAGTAGGAGTCAGAGAGGACAGTGATTAGAAAAAAAGACCATGGGGCAAGCTAAAAATACTTTAGCTACAGCATACATTAGATTCAGAAGTGAAGGGATATGGTAAGCATATGACCTGGCAAGAGAAAAACAGGAAGGGAAAAAGTGAGGCTGATTAGCATAAACCAGTTTGATTGGAATTACCTAATTTTCCTTTTACTTGTTAGGATTTTTATCCGTAAAGTTATCTTGAACTCACACCTACAGTGAATATCCTGAGTGTTTCCAGAAAATGTCCCTACCCAAACAAAATAGGCTACACAATAACAGAATGTATAGATGATGATTTAATAATTCTGGAAACTCAAGAGTTAAAATTTAAAAATTTCAGCCTGCAAATGATATTTTCTCTAATGTATTCTCCTATTGAAAAAAAAAAAAAAAGAAGGAAGAAAGCAAGAAAGAAAAGAAAAAAGGAGGGAGGAAAGAAGGGGAAGAAACCAAGTGTGTACTGGTCAATACTCAAAGACAGTCCTGTTGATATGACTCCAAAGTTACTTTGGAGTCATATTGATCTAAAGGCCAAGCTTAACTAAAGTCCTGATTTATTAAACTCATTTCCATAAATAGAGTAGAGAAGTAAAGCCAATAATATATAAAGCTTCTCTTTTCTGCCTGGGTCTTTAGAGGAAATAACTTAATAAGATATTAAGTGCCTAGTCGTTATAGAATGGTTTTGAGGAAAGGAATCAGTAAAAAGCTGCTTCTGTTTGGATGGACGGGAGTGGGAAAATGTGCACAGAGTTGTGAAATAGTAGTGATTTTTAACCCAGAACACAAAGTCCAACTCTTGAACATATGGTAGTTATCCTACAGGCATGAGGCTCTAAGCAAAGTTTCAGGTTAAAAAAGATGGGACCTAGATAGTTTAGCCAGAGTGTAGGAAGAGTAATAACATTACACCGTAGGGGTGCCCGGGTGGCTCAGTCAGTTAAATGTCTGCCTTTGGCCAGTCATGATCTCAGGGTCCTGGGATCAAACCCCACATCAAGCGCCCTGCTCAGTGGGGAGCCTGCTTAGCCTACTTCTCCCTCTTCCTCTGCCCCTCTACCTGCTCATGCTCTCTGTCTCTGTCAAATAAATAAATAAAATCTTAAAAAAAAAAAAAAATACCATTACACCTTAAATCACATCTATCTCAAGAGGAATTGTACCCAAACTAGAGTACTCCAACGCACGACCAGAGAAATAGGTGTTTTGATCTGTACATCAACTACCTAGACTGTTTCTTGATGCCAATAGTTGAAAAGTGCTTCTGTCAAGAGAACCATGTGGATGGTCTAAAAGAATTGAAAGAGAATATATATTGTGTGTTCAATTTTTACTATTTTCCTTAAAAATATGTTGTGTATTGATCATATTTCTAAATTCTTTAGGTCAATAATGACAAGTTTTGAGCATACTAGTCTACTTTATATCAAAATGATTAACATATGGGCACTGTAAATATTATTTTTTCCTCTACTTAATTAGATATTGCATTAAAATTTTCCTGAAAAAAGAAAAAGAAAACATCAGAAGTAAAACTCAAATTTTTTTTAAATTTAATTTTATTATGTAAGTCACCATACATTACATCATTAGTTTTTGATGTAGTGTTCCATGATTCATTGTTTTCGTATAACACCCAGTGCTCCATGCAGAATGTGCCCTCTTTAATACCCATCGCCGGCTAACCCATCCCCCCACCCCCCTCCCCTCTAGAACCCTCAGTTTGTTTCTCAGAGTCCATCGTCTCTCATGGTTCGTCTCCCCCTCCGATTTTCCCCCTTCATTTTTCCTTTCCTACTCTCTTCTTTGTTTTTGTTTTTGTTTTTTTTTAACATATAATGTATTATTTGTAAAACTCAAAGATTTTTGTTGAAAACTGTAGAAAGTCTATTTGGATATTAGATATTCATCCCTTTTAAAATTAGTGTAAATTGGAGCTTTATTGTTTTCTAAATCTTATATATTTCAGAAGAAAGTGTCATAGCTATCCTGGTGCCTAACATTGCATTTGAATATTTCAGAAACATATGGCCTGATATGGTTCTCAGGTCTGCATATAGAGATCAGCCATAGATAATTAAATTTTATTGCATATAATTCAAATAACATTCAGAGTATTAATATTTAAATTTGTAACAAAAATGAATCAGGAGAAACTCAAAATGGGTTTAGCATTATGACTAATGTTTAGTAGGCACACAATAAATAATCCCTTATTTGGGGATTAAAATTTTGCTGCCAGGTAATCTTTTGTATGGTGAAATAACCAACTGATATATTTCTGAAAATAATAAGAATCCAAAGAAGAGTAAATAAAACCCTCTCTCAAACTGTGATAGGAAAATACAAAATTTAGCCAATGTCTCCATTCTATTTAAAATGATGTAAAAATACGTCATTGGTTAAATGAAAGGAATAAAAATAAAGCACTCCTCTAATTAAAATGAAAACCCTCTAAGTTACAGTTAAAAATATATTGAAATATTTCTTTAATGCTCACAGCACTTGCTATGAGAACATATTTTGACAATTATGACTAATTGTAGATATTTTGTACTTGTATAGCAGGAAGTCCATGCATGAGTCAAAACTTTGATCAAGGCCGGAATGCAAATATATTGAGGCACTTATGGGGCCAGCAGGTATCTAATTCCTTTAGGAATTAAAGTACCTACAGTGAAAATAACTCTAAAGTAAAAGAGATTCTGCACTGAAGCTTCAACCAATAATAATAATTAAAATGTAGGAGAGAAAATATTCTTCGTCCAGCTTGTCACATTGATTTGGCTCACACCTATGTTGACAGGCATTTGAATCATAAAGAGAGAGGAGCTTAAAAGTTAAAAATTGAATTACCTCTTTCATATAACAACCTTTGATATGTCAGGTGTACAAAACAGCAATACTGTGTGATCAGTACAGGAGAATATAGCACAGTCGGGTGCCTGGGACACTAATATGAGTCAGTTCAATGGGCCACAGATGTTGATGCTGCTATAAAGATAGGAGATATTCAGTGATCACAGAAGCATCGAGCTTGCCCTATGCATTTATCAAAGCAGTGTTATACTAATAGCAGTAGTGAGCATCACCACACAACTGAAAATCTCGAAAATCTTAGCAGTTGGTGGGGGTGTGAGGGCTTGTTTCTGAGCATTCAAGAGGCATTCCCAGGGACTTACAGATGAGTGGGAGGGACTTTGAAGTGGGGTGAGTCAATAACCATAATGGACCTGAGTTAGTTTCATGGATGCTGGCAGAAGACACAGAACTCACTGATCAAGAGGACAAAGGAGATTATTACTCATTGCCTAGCAAGCAGAAAGTGGCATGAACTTCAGGTGTGTGCAGGCTCTCCTTATCTCCCTTATCCCACATGAGCAGCAGAGAGGAACACAAGTAGATGCTGCATAGGCATTAGGTTTGCATCAATTAAGGAACCCCAAACTTAAGGAACCCCAATGTTGTGGACTGAATTGTGTCCCGTCCCCAAAAATCATATGTTGAAGCCCTAACCCCCACTGTGACGATGTTTGGAGATGGAGCCTTCAGTGTAGTCACTAAAGTTAAATGAGGTGTCCTCATAAGAAGACGAAGACACTAGGATTTCCCTCCCACTGTATGCATAGAAGAAAAGCCATGTGGGGCACCTGGGTGGCTCAGTTGGTTAAGCGACTGCCTTCGGCTCAGGTCATGATCCTGGAGTCCCAGGATCGAGTCCCGCATCAGGCTCCCTGCTCAGCAGGGAGTCTGCTTCTCCCTCTGACCATCCCCCCTCTCATGCTCTCTCGCTATCTCATTCTCTCTCAAATAAATAAATTAAATCTTTAAAAAAAAAAGAAAAGCCATGTGAGGACTCAATGAGAAGAAGGGCCATCTACAAGTCAGAAGGAGAGCTAGCAACAGAAGCCAAACTTGCCCGTACCTTGATCAGGGACTACTAGCCTCTGGAACAATGTCTCTTGTTTAAGCCACCCAGTGTGTAGTATTTTGTTATGACAGCCCAAACTAATACACACATTCTTTCATATTTAATTTTAGTTTATTTAAAGTAAGACTCTATAAGCAAACATGACTAACCTTTGCTCTGTAGGGAGAGATTGATTGCTCATACTGGTCAGTAAACAAAATTGCCCCCTGCTCTAGAAGGAGACAGGTCTGATTTTCTGAGGATGTCTAGTATGTAACATCCTTGAAAAGATAGTCTAGAACAAAGTTTCAGTGCCTCTGCTTGCAAGAAGTATAGAAAAGGGAGAGAACCGACAGAGAATTCCCTCCCAAGTTAGTGGACGTACTACACTAGTGGGTTTGATCAAGAGACAGAAGAGAGACATTACCTACCACTGCTCAAATTTAGTTTTAGAACTTTCAGGACCTACACAAATTTGGACCTTATGTGTATGTTTATTTTCCATCATTGGACCAATCTACCAGGAAAACATTTGGACGTTATATTTTATTGGTCCCCTATTGAACACATCAACGATGCATCCACCCACTCATTCACTCATTGAATCTTATATTTCTTCAAGAAAATTTACTGATCGCTTACTTAGTATTAAATATTATATTTTTTAGGAACTGAAAATAAAGAGACAAATATGACATGGCCTATTTAACAGAGCTCACAGTCTAACAGGGGGGTAAGATAAGTAAACAGATGATGGTAATAAAGTGCAATATAAAATCTGACACAGGAGTTGCACAATATGGAAGACTAGACAAAGGTGACCTGATCCAAATCGACAATGGGGGGAGTAAATAGTGTATTATCTTTCTAGTTGTGAGTGGCCAGTTTAAGGACTAAAGAGAATTTATTTGCTCAAGTAATTGGCTCAAACCAGAGGCTGTCGAGGCCTGAAACATAAATCAATTGAGAGGTTACAGTCGCCTTGCAGTTCTGGCTTCCAATCTCTCTGCCTGGTAGTCTTTCAGAGGCTGATTTTATTCTGCCCAAAGTTATGTTCATTTAACCGGGAGAGATGGACACCAAGAGCATCAAGTTTACTTGACCCTTTAAGCAAAAATAACTAGACTAATTATTATCCAAACCAAAACAGCTTTGAAAATAAAAAGGATACTATTATACTTATGCTAAAAAAAAGTATAAATCAGGTGAACATTCCTTGAAAATGTGGAATATATGTTAACCTTATATACTCCTATTATCCTAAAGGGACAGAAAGGACCCTCTGTCCTACCATCCTCATATTAACATTTTGTGAACCTTATAATGGGCTCATGTGGATTATGTGTCTATCCTGGAGACAGTTACTGGATAATCTGTTTCCCTTCTTCTCTCCTTTTCTAAGCCTATGCCTCTCCCACAGCATCTGACCTCCTTCTGATTAAGAGGATCCATAGCCCCTTACTTCCTAGTTTGGTAAAACCTGTTCCTGGTTCCATCTTTGAAGGATTGTAGTGCATTTTTTTTCTAAGATTTTATTTATTTATTTGACAGAGAGAGATATAGCGAGAGAGGGAACACAAGCAGGGGGAGTGGGAGAGGGAGAAGCAGGCTTCCCGCGGAGCAGGGAGCCCGATGTGGGGCTCGATCCCAGGACCCTGGGACCATGACCTGAGCCGAAGGCAGACGCTTAACGACTGAGCCACCCAGGTGCCCCTGTAGTACATTTTTTAAGATTTTATTTATTTATTGAGAGAGAGAGAGAGAGCACAACCAGTGGGAAGGGCAGAGGGAGAGGGAGAAGCAGACTCCCCACTGAGCAGGGAGCCCAACAAGTGACTCGATCCCAGGACCCCAGGATCATGACCCAAGCTGAAGGCAGCCGCTTAACCGACTGAGCCACCCAGGTGCCCCACAAAGGATTGTAGTAGATTCTTATAATTAGAGAAGAACATTCATGACACATAAAACCCCTATCGAAGAACGTAGTAAGTTATTGTTATGAAAGACCTCCTCCCTACTAGCAGTGAGGGTGAGCAGAAATAATAAAAGGGATGAAGGTCTCAGAGTACTCCATTCTGTCGTGCACATGCGCACACACACACACACACACACACATACACACACACACACATATTTAGTCTGTTGACAAACCTTAGTTTCAGATGATTTCATCAGGCTGATTTATTTGTATGGATACAGCCAAAAATAAGTGATGATTCTCAAATAATTTACTTTCTAGAAGTCAGAATAATGAATTAAATAAATATACTAACTGAAATTGAGCTTGGTAATATTACCATTTTGTTAAAGATAAATGAGAGTTGTGATCATAATAATTTATCCATTGCTACATTCATCTAAAGTAGTAATTAGATAACTGCAAGTATATTTTCATACAATTTGCTTACATTTACACATTTTTTTGGCCTTTATCTCTACCATTAAATAAAAGTTTTCTTAAAGGGCAGAGAGTCACCCTTCAGAAGTCTAAGAAGGAAAGATGCACACCAGCTACACAGGAGATGAAGTTGGCCTATAACGTTCTGAGCATTTTAGGAGTCTGCTATTACAAGAAAATATATATTTATACTACAACAAAATAATACATTTACTTTCAAGCTATTTGGGAAGGTCTCTGTTGGTGGAAATAAATCTATAAGCCTAAGGCTAAACAAAATCAATATAAAGGGTTATAGAAAACTGAATTTTACATTAAAAGTAGCAAAATAGAAAACAAGCTTTGGAATGAATATAATGGTGGCAATTTCTTACATTTATAAATGTTTTACCTTAAAATTAATGATAATCATATAGCAAACACACACATGCTAAGATAAAATATCTTGCAAACTAAAATGTACTTTCACTGGTGCAGGTTTTGTGGTTGAGGGTGGGGGCAGGATATGATGACTTATCTGAAATATTCTTCTCCTTACTCTCTCCCAATACAAATCCTCCTTAAACCTTCAATTTTCCAATCTGGGTGTTAAACTCTCCTGGATGTCTGGTGATCTCTAGGATCTATCTAACTAATGCTACATTTCTGTAATGTAATATTCCAGACCAGAGCAGGGCTGGGAGAAAGATGAGGGGAATGAAACACTTACCTCAGGCACAAAATTTAAAGAGGTGCCGAAAGCTGTGTAATCAAAATAACACCATTTACTGTAACATTTTAAAAATAGAAATTAAAGCCCCAAAGCCCACAATGAACAAAATATCAAATGTTTGAATAAAGACAGGAACTTGCCCTGAAATTTGAACACTTGTCCTACCCAAATCCCAGCCATTGCCCCAAAATCGTTTCCAGGATTCCCCACTCACTAGCAGTGTGATACTTCCCATATCACCTCATTTCTTTTCTTTTCTTTTTTTTGAAGATTATATTTATTTATTTGAGAGAAAGAGACAGAGACCACAGAGGGAGAGGGAGTGGGAGAAACGGACTCCCTAAGCAGGGAGTCCAACGTGGGTCTCCATCCCAGGACTCTGAGATCATGAGCCAAAGGCAGATGCTCAACTGACTGAGCCACCCAGGTGCCCCTGTCACCTCATTTCTTGAGGCTTCTGTTACCTAATTATAAAATGAATATTAATTATATTTTCTGTAAACTTCATGGCATAATTGAAGGAAAAAAATAAGATAATGCTTTCAGGGTCCTTCTTACAACACCCAAGCCATAGAGGATGCTAGATAAATGTTATTCAAATTATTAGCTTCAGCTTAGCATATATATATAAATTCATTCAACACTGTTAAAACACCTTTGATGCACCAAGCTCATGACTGGGCCCCGGAAGTAAATTCTAAGTCAAAAATACATGGTCAGTGGCTTACAGAATTCAGAATCAAATATCATTTAAATATTTATGAGAATTAATTTAAAATAAATAGTGGCTCCTCTGAAATTCTTTAAAATGTGATGCTTGTTCGTTTGTTAACATTGTAGAAAATATCTTTAATAATTATAATAAATACAAATTGATCATTTATTGTGTTTCACTTGAGCACCATCTGTTTAAGCATTCTTAAAATTTGACATTTTGGCATCTGCTATTTTTATCAAATACGAATTACTCTACATAAGTCAAAATACTGAATTATTTATAATTATTTATTGTGAATTAATGGCTTGTATCACCTACTCACATAGTTGGTTTATAAACCACTGGTTGGGGCGCCTGGGTGGCTCAGTCGTTAAGCGTCTGCCTTCGGCTCAGGTCATGATCCCAGGGTCCTGGGATCGAGCCCCACATCGGGCTCCCTGCTCCGCGGGAAGCCTGCTTCTCCCTCTCCCATTCCCCCTGCTTGTGTTCCCTCTCTCGCTGTGTCTCTCTCTGTCAAATAAATAAATAAAATCTTTAAAAAATATATAAATAAATAAATAAATAAATAAACCATTGGTTTATCCATTTTTTTTTTTCTCAAGTCAACCTTCTAAGTCCTAATTTGTCTGTTTTGTATATGGGTCCCTGCTGTTTCCTATGTTCTCTACCCTGATCACCTATACATCTTGTTCCAGATCTCCTAGGAATGCCCTCTCAGCTAAATATGAAACTTTGTTGCTTTCCTGCTTAAAATGTTTGAATGAGTACCTAATGCCAACAGAATACATTCCCACTCTTTAGTGTGCCCATAAAGATTTTCTGATTTGACAATCTCCTGTTTTTCAGCCTAACTCTGTCTCTCTCTTTAAAAAACAATTTAAAAAACACCACTATTCAATTACATATAAAAGTCAGCCCTTTGAGGGCTGTCTGGGTGGCTTAATCAGTTAAGCATCTTCCTTGGGCTCAGGTCATGATCCTATGATGCTAGGATGGAGCCCCATATTGGATTCCCTGCTTAGTGGGGAGCCTGCTTCTACCTCTCCTGCTCTGCCTGCTTGTGGTCTCTCTCTGTGTGTGTCAAATAAATAAAATCTTTAAAAAAAAAAGTCCTTTGAAAAGCATAATTCGGTTGTTTTAGTATATTCCCAGAGTTGTGCATTGAATTCCCGAATATTTTATCACTCCCAAAAGAGACCCTTGACTTGTTAGGAGTCATTCTCAATTTCTTCTCCACTCCCCACCAGCCCCTGGCAACCACTAATCTATTTTCTGGTCCTATGGGTTTACATAATCTGTAACATAATGTTACATTTAACATTAATAGAATCATATAACATATGGCCTTTTATGTCTGGTTTCTTTCATTTAGAATAATGTTTTCAAGGATCATCCATGTTGGAGTATGTATTAGTATTTCATTCCTTTATATGACTGAATAATATTCTATGATACTGGTATATACCTTCACTTTTTGAGGAACTAACTGTTTTATACAGTGACTGTGTCATTTTACATTGTCAGTAGCAATGGGCAAGGGTTCCAGGTGCTCCACGTCTTCGTCGACACTTGTTCTTCTCTGTTGTTAGTTTGTTTCTCTAAATTAAATCTGTTTTAGTGGGTGGGACACGAGCATGAGGTCTAACTCAGTCTTGAGCCAGCAACACAAGTGCATGAGGGCAAATTCTTGGAAATGTCTTCACTCACCACACTCTTTTCCACTGGGTACAATGGAAAAACTGCCCTGCAAGGAACGACAACAATATAGCTATTTAATAAATGAGTACTAAAGACTTTAGTAATTTATACCTAACCCCCACCACAACATAGAAAGATAGGTATCACTAATCCCAATTTTATAAATGAAGAAATTGAGGTTAAGAATGGTTAGGAAATTTATTATAGGTTATAGTCTAGTTCTGCATAGAGACAGTATTAAATGCAATATTTTATAGGTACATTAATCTAAAAATAATGAATATTTTAGAATTGGCACAATATAGATATTGGCACTGAGAATAGACCTGTATGTATAGGTGGAAAATTAGACTTCCCAATAGTCACCTAGATAAAATAATTGCCATAGAAACCACAGAATGGCAAATCTAACAAAAAAAACTATTTTATTGTATCAGCCAGAATTAAATGTATATAATTATATATATACATGTATAAATAAATTAATACGTTGATGTAGAATACATCAACTTACGTATTAGGGTTTCACATAAGTATGTAACCTTTCTAAAGTAATTTGAGTTTATTATCCTTGAAAGAGCAAAATCATTAAATTAAATATGTTGGGCACCTAAATGGATATATACATGTATATATATATACATGTATATAAAATATATATAATATATATAATGGATTTATACATGTATAAAAACATATATAAATATAAAATTATATGTATATTAGTATGTATATGTCAATAGAATATCCATCTATCTATATATAAATATGTATGAACATATGCAAAATAAATATAGAATTGTGTGTGTGTGGCAAAATTATGAATTGCCTTTATTTTCTTCTTTGAGTATTGTGCGCATTTTACAATAAAATGCATTTTATCAATGAAAGAAAAAAACAACAAACATAAAACAATTTCAGTCCAAATTTAGGCAAATAATAGAAGTAGAATTTTATAAACAAAGTAACTGTTTTGTTGATGGAATATTGCTTAACATTTCATAGGGAAAATAAAACTCATTTAAATTATACACACATTTTATCTTCTAAGAAATTTCCATTTTAAGACAGGGAATCTAAAACTCCTAAATAAAGAATAGAACACCAAGAGTCACACAGTTAGACAAAAACCTCGAGGTGTCAATTTTCCACTTACTCAGCTCAAAATTTAAACTCTTCCTATTAGATCATATTAATATAAAAAATTAGTAACAAATAATAAATTTCACCATAGATATTTCATAAATGTTAGTGTATCCTCCATATGCAGGTTTTCCTTTATATTGTCTACTAAAGAATATAACACAGGGACTTAACAACATTTATTTAAGATGTGTAGGGTCATAAATGAGAAAATTTGGGTTAAAGAAAATTTTTACCAGAGATATTATAGGTGAATGATTTTTTTAAAGATTTTATTTATTTATTTGAAAGAGAGAGAATGAGAGAGCATGGGTTGGGGGGAGGGGCAGGGGGAGAAACAGGCTCCCCCTTGAACAGGGAGCCAGACACCGGACTCAGTCCCAGGACCCTGAGATCATGACCTGAGCCAAGGCAGCCACTTAACCAACTGAGCCACCCAGACGCCCCTGGATAAATCAATTTTAATCCTATAATGTCTTGGTAGAAAGAACACTTGTTTTAGAGTCAAAAGATCTGAGGTTTCATAAATGTAGAATTAATATATTATTTTAAAGTAAACTCACATAAATAATCACTAGCTATTGTCCATCATTTGTGGTGAGAAGTCAGTTGTCAATCTTTGAAACCAGTATGCCTCATAAATGCTTGTAAGATTTTTCCCTTTGCCTTTTGTTTTAAGACTGTTTCTATTTAAATGAGTAGATTGTTTTTATTTTTTCTGTTTGAGGCCCAAATAGTTTCTTGAATTTGTGATTGAACATTATTAGTTTGGAAAATATCTCAGCCATTATCACTTCAAATATCGGTTCTTCTCTACTTAATCTTCTCTTTTTTTCCTTGGACTCCAATTTGTAAGTGTTTTTGTTTTTTTGTTTTTTTGTTTTTTTCAGCATGTTCCTAATATATTTACTCTTTTATAAATTTCCATCATTTTATCTCTCTACATCAGTAAATTCAGATAAATTTTCTTCTGACCTGTATTAGAGTTCAACGTTTTTTTCTTCTGCATCTCTCTTCTGCTGTTGAAACTTTTATTTAATTCTTAATTTTGGTTATTGTATTTCTTAACTTTAGTATTTTCATGTGGTTATTTTTCGTTTTCTAGTTATCTGCCATTTTTTCATTTTATGAACCACACATTATTAAAAGTCATTATCTGATTATTCTAATGTCTGAATCACTTCAGGTCTATTTTGTCTCTTCTATTTTTCTATTTCTATTTGGTCAATCTTTTGCTTTCTTATATGCCTCCTTACTATTTTTCTTTAGTTGAATATGGACATTGTAGTTGAAATAGTGTAGAGAAAATTTGATTCTCTAGATGATGCTACTCCCTCCAAAAGTGTTTTTTTTTTTTTTTCCTGTAAAACAAATAGGCAGGAATTGGATCACATTGATCCAATCAGGGAATAAACAAAGTATGGCCTCCTTATTCTTAGGATGTTGTCTTCAGGGTCCTATCCAAAGGCCTGGTGTTTTTATTAGGGCTTCTCCTCCTTGTCAAGCCTGAAATTCCAACTTTTGTCCACTTGGCCCACTAGAAATGTTTAGTTCTTCTCGGCTTTTCAGCTGCACTATGAAACAGCAAATTCCACAGGTGAAAAATGGCATCAAACATCAGGCTCAGTTCCTATGTTTTTCTTCTCTCAGAGTCTTGGATCCACAGTTTCTTATTGCCTTGGTAGTCTGACAGTACTTTTAAACAGATTTTGAAAAATTTTTTTTTTCTGATTTTCTGGTTGTTCTCAGAGAAAGCTTTGGTTGAGAGAAATTACTATGCTGTTGCTGGAGGCCATTTTGTTGCTGTATTTGAATATACAGAAGAGATACACCTTCTTCATTCATCAACTTACGTATTAGGGTTTCACATAAGTATGTAACCTTTCTAAAGTAATTTGAGTTTATTATCCTTGAAAGAGCAAAATCATTAAATTAAATATGTTGGGCACCTAAATGGAGCTTTGTGAAATAGCTATGCAAGAACTAATCTTAGGGGTAAGAAGAAAACAGAAGTGTGCCTTCAGAAAGCTGTATACTAAAATGGCTAAGTTATGGTTTAAAGGTTTTTTCTTAATAAAAAAATGCCTTTTATAGGATCATATACAAGGCATTTTCATAGTAAGGACATGGACGGTAACACACTTCCTAGTGTGGAGTAAAACCTAGGGCAGCTCATCAGCATACAAAAATTAACCAGATGGGGGAACAAAAGATTTCAAGCCAGAGTGAGCAACATCAGCTATGATAGTGAAAACTATAGTTGACCAGGGATCCATCTGATGAGCCGAGAAGAGAAGCTGAATATTCCAGGCAACAGTTCAAATTAAAAGTCAAGAGGGCTGCAGACAAAGAGGAATTCTTCTGGGACAGATATCAGCTATTGTAAATAGGGCTGTAAATATTGTAAATAGACCTAAACTAGGTCAAATGCTAGGAATTTAGTTAGGATTGAGAATTTAGGTAGAGAACGTCAGTAGTTCTAACAAAGAGGTTTTAAGTAAGGGGAGAAAGAGTAAAAAAAATAAAATTGAACCTGAACATTGACAACCAGTATTTTAAAAATTAAAACAAAACATAATAAAAGCCCTAGAAAGGTAATAGTTTCCCGGAAGCTGGCTTGAAGCAGAGTAAAGTGGGAAATGTGCAAAGCTGGTTAGCCAAGTGTTAGGTAACCATATTGAGAAAAAGAAGTCATTGTTTGGCAGAGAAATGGTGGGAGAAGGCAGAAATGGAGACTAAGAAGCCAATATCCAGATTCCAGGATGACAAGAACTACTCTATCTTGGATTGTTATGGTAGTCCTCAGCTTCTTTCTCTATGCCTTGACTATTGCTTAACATTTTAAACTCTATATCTGTGTCATGTTCAAATCACTCTCTTAATAAAATGCTTTCAGTAACTGTAACTAAAACAAGGCCCTAGGTTTCATACCAATGCTCTGGTCCATTTCCACTTTCCTTTGTCTTCCACAGTCCGGCTTACCAGAAGGAAATGACTGTTGTATCCATTTCTGCATATCTAACATCTCCTTTCACAGCACTACTCAAGAGTTGCAATGCTCAAGGGTTGTTTATTGATAAGCAATTCAGTAATTACATATCAATTCATTTGTGGGCAGGCCGAAGCAAGTTTCTAACCTAAGCTGGGACAAGAGCCATAGGACAGATCATTGTTCTCAACAGAAAATAATTAAATGTGCCAATAAATTATGAGCTTCTAGTGAAGAGAGGTACTGTTATATGTATACTCTTGTCCAAGGAATGATCCTCTTCTACTGAAAATTCTTCTTTGCCCCACCTGGTAATCCAGACCATGCAAATGAACACTGGCAATCAACCAGCAACAGATGTTGCAGCCAGATGGCTGATAAATTGGAAGTTGTTAACTTGTACTCAGGTGGTTATATTTCTTTAAAAGTGTTCTAAAGTCAGTCACCCCCCCCCCTTTTTTTTGTTTTACTCCGTAATGAGTGGGCAGTTAAATACTTCATGTTATTATTAATTGAGGGTATCCTTTTAATGAAATAAAGAGCTAAATGATTGGATTTCTGATGTCTTGAAATTAAAACAACTTAGTGCAAGTCTTCAAATCTTAAGACCTGTCATTGACCTTGCAAAACCAAATTTATTAAGACATAGTGAACATTGATTACTGAGTATCTCAACAAAATATTTTTATTTGATGCATTCTCTGGTACAGGAAGCAGGAAAAAAATGTAAATTTTAAATGGACAGGTAAATTTGGGACTTAAAATTTCAAGGTTATTACATTAAAAAAAGAGGTTGTGGCAATATTAAGAATAGATGTTGTAATATAAACTCTTAGAGGTTATTTTCCCAATGTGACTTTTGCTTTCCCTACATGTCTTTTCCATAAGAAACATACAAATAACACTTCCAGAGTACTCCGAAGCACTTTTTCAACAAACATAACATTATCAGTAGAGAAAAAAAACAGTCCACAAATGTATAGCAACTGGAGATGGTCTCTCATTTTGAAGAAATAGCAGGCTGGACCCAAAGCTAAGGGGCCTGCTGGGTACAGCTATTGACTTTTTGTAACTTTTATTAAAATAACTATCACTCCAACATTGGTAAGATCATCCATATTTTTTTTTTTTTTTAAAGATTTTATTTATTTACTTGACAAAGAGACAGCGAGAGAGGGGACACAAGTTGGGGAGTGGGAGAGGGAGAAGCAGGCTTCCCGCTGAGCCAGGAGCCCGATGCGGGGCTCGATCCCAGGACCCTGGGATCTTGACCTGAGCCGAAGGCAGACGCTTAACAACTGAGCCACCCAGGTGCCCCAGATCATCCATATTTTGAACATATGATGTAATGCCTCAAAAAAATGGCACCTTTGAATATATTCTGTTGGTATATCGATCTATAAAATGATATATTTGGTTTTCAAAGACATCATCTTGTTATCATTTCAAAATAATAAAAATTAAAGTAAATACTTTCCAAAAGATGGCAGGCTTATTTTGTTTTTAATTACCTTATTTGGCCCAGAGTCTCAGTTTTCTCCTGCAAAATATATGTACTAGCACAACAGTATGGTGGAAGAGCAGTGGCTTTCAAATTCAGACTCCAGATAAGATTCTACAATTATCAACCCAGTATTATTATGTTCATTATATGGATAAGGAAAAAGGATTTCACCATCCTTTCCTGAAAAAAAAAAAAAAAAGTGGGAGTGGGATAGGTGGAAATAAGATGGTCTTTCAATTTTGGGGTATTTCAGATTATTTTACATTAACTGTGCCAAGATCACAAACAAGGTCTTTCTACTAAATCAAACTGATCCATGTAGTCCTTATCCTACATGATCATGTGTTTTTCTCACTCTCAATTCCTTACTAATTAAAAAAAAAAAAGATTTCTTGGTAAAGTTTTTCTGGCGTCTCATACTCTTGGTTTTCCTCCATTCCTCCCTGCTTCTTCTCAGGCAGTCTGCTTTGTGGTTGTCAAGATGGACCTCACTGAGAAGATAAAATTTGAGCAAAGCCATAAAAGAGGTAAGGATGTTAGCTAAGCAGGTATCTATAGGGAGAAGATTCCAGAAAGAAGAAACAATTAGAGCAGCGTCTCTAAGATAGAAGTAGATCTATTTTTTCAAGGAATAGTAAATATATGTGTTGCTGATGCTGACTCAAAGAGGGGAAGAATTGTAGAAGATGAAGGCAGAGAGTTCCTAGGATTACCGTATTATGTAGAGCTTCATTTATTATGTAAGTTCTTTGATTTTGAGTGGAATAAGGAGCCACTGAAGATTTTTGACGAGAGGAGTTACATGACTGGCTTACTTTTTTTAAAGGTTCACTTTGAAAAAAAATAAAATAAAATAAAGGTTCACTTTGGCTTTTTTTTTTTTTTTTTTTAGAGAGGAGACTTTATAGGGGCAGAGTGAAAGCAAGGGTTCCAGGTGGGAAGCAGTTGCAACAATATATATGAGAAATGAAAATCTTTTTTTTTTTTTTTTTACCATAAATGTAGCAGTGGAGAGGGTGAGAAATAGTCTAGGATTCTAGAAATATTTTGAAGGTACAACTGATAGGATTTCCTGATGGCCTCTGAGGTATGAGAACTAAAATGGATTTAAGAATGGCTTCAGTTTTTTAGTCTGGGCCACTGAGACATTTCATTGACATCAACTTAGATGAGGGAACACTGTAAGTGAAACAGATTGAAGTGATAGTGGGTGGTTGGGGAAGGGGACAGAGCAGGAATCACTTCTTGAATATTTTGAATTAAAAATAGCTGTTCAACAACCACATAGAGATATTGAGGAAGCAGTTGAATATGTGTCTGGAATTCAAAAGGGCATTTGAATTGGAAATATTAATTGGTAACATTATTTGGTAAACTGGTATCATCTACAGAGCATGTAGATGATACTTAAATTCATGAGCCCAGATGTAGTAATCAAGAATGTGATAAATTGAGAAAAGGAGAGAGAACAGAGCCTTGAGCAACACTAACATTAAGAGGTAGAAAGAGAAAAAAAACAGTAAAGGAAAGGAGAAAGAGTGAGGTAAATGAGATAGGAGAAAACCTAGAGAATATGGGTCCCCGAAAGCCAAATGAAGAAATATTATTGAAACAGAAGAAATAGTCAGCTATGTCAAATGCTACTAATTGGCCAAGAAAAATGAAGAGTGAGACTTGACCACTGAATTTACAACTTGGAAATCATTAATTACATTGATAAGCATAGTTTCAGTCATGCTATGTCACGAAAGTTTGATTAGATGGTGTAAGGTAGAATGGAAGAGGACGAATTGGAGACAGCATAGATCATTCTTTTCAGTAATTTTGCTGCAGAGGGGAGCAGTGAAAAGTAGTAGCTGTTTAAGGAATTGGTGAATTACAGACGCTCCCCAATTTACAATAGTTCAATTTACAGTTTTTCAACTTTACAATGGTGCTAAAGCAATATGCATTCAGTAGAAACCACACTTCAAAGTTTGAAGTTTGATCTTTTCCCAAGCTAGTGATATGCAGTAAGATACTCTCTGATGGGTAGTGGCACAATCATGAGGGTAAACAGCTGAAACACTCACAACCATTCAGTACCCATGCAACCATTCTATTTTTCATGTTCAGTACAATATTCAATAAATTACATGAGATAGTCAACATTGTACTATAAAATAGGTTTTGTGTTAGATGATATTGCCCAATTGTTGGCTAATATAAGTGTTCCAAACACATTTAAGGTAGGCTAGGCTAGGCTTTGATGTTTGGTAGGTTAAGTGTATTAAACGCATTTTCTTTTTTTTTTATTATGTTATGTTAATCACCATACATTACATCATTAGTTTTTGATGTAGTGTTCCATGATTCATTGTTTGCGTATAACACCCAGTCCTCCATTTCTCTTTAATACCCATCATCAGGCTAACCCATCCCCCCACCCCCTCCCCTCTAGAATCCTCAGTTTGTTTCTCAGAGTCCATAGTCTCTCATGGTTCGTCTCCCCCTCTGATTTCCCCCCCTTCATTTTTCCCTTCCTACTATCTTCTTCTTCTTTTTTTTTTTTAACATATAATGCATTATTTGTTTCAGAGGTAAACGCATTTTCAACTTACAGTTATTCTCAGTGTAGGATGGGTTTATCAGGGTGTAACCCCATAGTAAATCAAGAAAGATTTGTGGGGCGCCTGGGTGGCTCAGTCATTAAGCGTCTGCCTTCGGCTCAGGTCGTGATCCCAGCGTCCTGGGATCGAGCCCCCAGAGCAGGGAGCCTGCTTCTCCCTCTCCCGCTCCCCCTTCTTGTGTTCCCTCTCTTTGCTGGGTCTCTCTCTGTCAAATAAAAAAAAAAAAAATCTTAAAAAAAAAAGAAAGATTTGTATATTATTTGCAATGTGAGAGAGATAACATGTATAAAATAATCTTGTCATTAGTTCCCAAGCTTCTCCCACCCCCATTATACTGTCTTGGCCTATCCCCCTACCATTTTATATATCCTATCAGTTCCTAAACCCTGTTGTTAATACCTCCTTAATATTATGCAAATCAAGTAATTTCCTTCAAACCCCCAATCCGTCATGTTGTTGTTGTTTCTCCAGGATTACTCTAACACTATGAATATAATCCCTCACTACACTTTTCAATTTTGCTTTTCACCCATGCAATTTCCAAATCACCTTTGAGTAAATTATTTTATAGCAATACAAATGTGATTATGGCACTATCTTGTTTAAAATTCTTTAATGACTATTTATCATCTACAAGATAGGTACAAGATTTTATCTTTCTCTAAGGAAAATCTAATTATGGTACTCCTTGCTTGAAAGCCTATGATGACTATTCATCTTCTTGATGAACTCTAATCCCTTTAATTCAGCATGATAGGCCTTTTAAACTTTGGCTCCTTAATCTTATAAGCAACTTGAGGGCAGGGATTTTTCTGTTTTGTTCAGATGGCATATTGAAAACATCAATGTCTGGTTTAAATTAATTTAAAAATGGGTACCTGGATGTCTGGATGAATGAACTCTATCTCTATTGACTATCTCTATCTATTGCTTTTTTTTATTACTGTGTTATGTTAAACACCATACATCACATCATTAGTTTTTGATGTAGTGTTCTATCTATTGCTCTTTACAATGCTTAACAGAGTCAACACACAGCTGTGGCTGACATTGTGAAATAGGAAGAACTCTTTCTTAGGACTGTGTTCTTCAGACTTCTGTTTGAATGCAGGAAAGGCTAATTTTTTCTCTCTCTCAATTTCCCATCCCCTCTAGTAACTCCGCACACACCAAGGGATGGTCTTTGTGTTCACCTTTATTAGTCGCATGATCTAAATTTGTTAACATGATCTAAATTATTTAAGCAGGACATGGAAATGAGTTGTAGCATCTTTGCCTCCTGTACCCTTGGCTGTAAGTATGAATATGTGTTGCTTATGTACTTTTACGCATTTAAGACAAGGTCAGGTTTATTGCCTCTAAACCATTGAAATCATGCCATGAGTTAAGTAATCTGTGCAATAAGAATCACAACTGAGATTCACCTCGGTTTCATACTCTATTAAAACGGTTTATAGTAGCACAAAACTCTATCATCATTATATTTTTTTTCGTCAACTCTATGTTTTACTGGGTACAAAGTGTTATATGGTATGATATTGCAAATGAGTATCATTATTAAGGAAAGGACGATTATGAAGAAAGAAGCAGGTGTTGCCTTCACGCTTAATGCCTAAGGAGTTGTGGGTCTGCTGGCAAGGAAGGGGCCTAGGGCTCAAATACTGTGTGTATCTGACAATAGCTGTCTGCTTCTGCAAATGAGTCGGTCTGTTGAAGTACGCATACTGCTTCAATTGACATATAAGGTAAAAACAGTGGATTGAAAAAGAGGCTGTCATTCTTAATAAATACATCCTAGCACTTTCCAAAATGTGTTTTTTTTTTTTCATTGTCACACAGCAATCTGAAAACAATGACCAGTATTTTTCTTCTCCAATAATACAATCTTTTGTTAAGGAACAATGACAAAAACTGCTCAATACGCCTCAAATTTCAGGTCCCTGAGAATAGGAAGGTAAACTTACCACATTATATGAAGAAACGTTGTAAGGGGTACTTTATGATAAATATTCTCAGTAGCCAGTTGTGAAAATCAATTCCACAAAAGAAATGCAAAACCTTTTTTGTATAACTTAAGACTTAATCATTTGTGGTTTATCTGGCATAGGGGTATAACTTATAACCAGAGCAAATAGCTCCTTTTAATTTTCAGAGCAGTGGTGGTTCAGTGGGCTACCAGGGCGGAATCTCAGCAGGCAATTAATTGACAACCATGGAATTAAATAGCTTTGTGCTTTCACAGATTTGAAATCTAGTAAAATAAAGGAAGTTGTAGAGGTACAAAATAGTTTATTGAATAAAACTTGTTTATGAAGATGCATGCCTGTAGAGATAAATACATACAAATAAAATATATTTTTCATTTAAAGGAAACGAGCCACCTGGAGTAAAAGATTTTTAAAAAGTGCCAATTATATAAAGTGTTCACCTAAACGTTTAGTGGATAGAGCTTCCATCATTTAAATTTCTTTGCTTTGGCATTGAAACTTTGGCATATTTTCAGACTTTTCATCTTTCAAGAATAAAAAGATAAAGAAAAAAAGATTGTGTTGTGCAAATAAAATTGGGTGAATGAATGTCAACAAATAAAATAGTATGCTGAAATTTCAAGTTTTGTAAGGATTCAAATTTGTAATAGAAAATACTCATGCATTGAGACTGTAACTTTTGATTCAAATCCACCAAAAACAGGAATGTATAATATATAGTATGTTTTTGTGGAATTATATTTGTTTCTAAATGTTTTTTTACTGGACAAGTGGTTGCACATGCATTAGTGTCTTATCTTCTTAGTATAGGCATCATAACTTAATATAGCACATATTAATAAATATTTATTAAATGGATGGATGGATGGACAAATGAATGGATAAAAGAGAAACAAACTCTTTAGTAAAAGAGTAGATATTCTGAGAACAAATACCATATTTCCAAAATTGTATCCAAATACACAATGTTCCCCAGCATCCCCATCTTTTATAGTGGCCATTCATTGGAAGCACTTTTTCCTGAAGTGTTAATTCATTGTTTTAAATTACAGTGAATCTTGCTTTGGAAAGTTGTGGTCATAATTGTTATTTTCAGTCCCACTTTAGTTCTTGAGTTTTATTCTATATTCATTTTCTATACAATCATTGCCTTTTCTTTGACCCTTCATAAGCACTGCACCAGCATTTCTCCAGAGATCACAAGCATACCAAAATATACCTAGCTTTGGGGCACCTGGGTGGCTCAGTTGGTTAAGTGTCTGCCTTCTGTTCAGTCATGATCTCAGGGTCCTGGGATCAAGTCCTGAATTGGGCTTTCTGCTCAGCGGGAAGCCTGCTTGTCCCTCTCCCTCTGCCTGCCACTCTGCCTACTTGTGCTCTCCCTCTTTCTGTCAAATAAATAAATAAAATCATATATATACACACATATATAGGTATATATATATATATATATATATATATATATATATATATATAGCTTATTTTGTAATATTACTGACAAACTGTCCCATTTAAATGAGGAGTGTGCAAGAATGTCTGATATAAAGTTTACATGGGGTTTTCTCATTTTAACATTAAGTTTATGGAGGAATGACATTCTCAAGGTACAGAGTTTAACCTCAGCTTAATCTGGCCATACTCTATCTCTTGTTCCTAAGGCCCTCCCTTTTGGGCAACTAGAATGACGAATTCTGTCGGCTCTCTTTCTTTATATTTGCTACATCACCATGAGGACTTTTGACCTCTGGATATACTCCTGTGAATCACTGGCCTTATGATATCTCTCCCAGGTAGCTCAGATAAATTGCTACCTTGCAATAAAAATGATTACTCTTCTCAATAACACTGCCAACTTAGGTATGTTTAACCATTAGTTCATACAAATTTGCATTTTATATTATTTACTAAGTCTGTCATATGTTACATAAAATAATATGTTACATAAAATTACTTGTACTATATATTGCATTATGCAATTATATTACAAAAATATTTTATTCTAATAATTTTTAATAAAATTAAATAGTTATGTAAACTTTTATGGTTTATAAAGTTTTAGCATATATGAGGTTATTCTATTTTTATAATTTTTTGGAAGAATTGAGGGCACATATTATCACCACCTGAAGAACTGAGTCTCAAACTGGTTCTATAATTTTCCGATTTATCATGTAAGCCATAGGTTTAAGGTTTTAACACTGTTTTTAATGGTTTATCTCACTTATTTTCAACTGCACCACACCACAGTATTTTTGATGGTGGAAAAATGGTGAGAGGTGAGATCATGATACAGACTATTGTTCATTTTTGCTTACCTAATTTGTAATGTTGAAAAACCTAGATTCAGATGAAATGTTATTATTAGGTGAAAAAGTGTTAAGATTTTTCCCCCTAGAAAATATTAGTACTCTTAGATGTATTAGGTAGGATAGACTAATTGGAAATTACAGTGAAAATGAAAAATTCTCTAAAAAGGCAGATTAGAGCTGACTGAAGAAAGAATAAGCCAACTTGAAGAGAGATTATCAAAACATATGCAATGGAGAAATGAAAGAAAAAAAAAAAAAAAAAGAATCCAGGAAAATGAATGGAACCTCAGAGACCTTTAGGACATCACTGAAAGTACCAAAATATGCCTAATGGGAGTACCAGAAGGAAAGAAGAAAGAGAAAAGAGGCATAAAAATTATAAGAAACCTTACAAGAAACACTAAAGGAAGTTATTCAAACAAGTGTTACCAAACGGTAATTCTAATTGATATAAAGATTGCCATAAAGGTAATTACATAGTAACGAAAAAAGACAGTGTAACTACACATTTCTTTTCTTTTGTTATCTTTATTGATTTTTAAAAATAATACCATAAGAAATATCTATAAAATTGAACTGTTGGTCTTATAACATATAGAGACACGTCATCTTTGACAAGAACAGCACAATTTAGGGTGGGGGTAAGCTATATTGAAGTAAGGAAGTGACATCAGATATTAACTCTACTCCACAGGAAAAAAGGAAAGAGTACCAAAAATAGCAAATAAGAAGGCAAATTAAAAAAAAAAAACACTATAAATATATTTTTCTTTTTTCGTCTCTTAGTTTCTTCAAGAGACCTAAAATTATATAAAGCAAGGATTATAACACTATATTGTTGGATTAGTAACATATATAGATGTAATATATTTGACGATAATAGCACAAAAGAAGGAGAATGAAGGAAACCATTATGAAGCAAATTACCTCTCACTGCAACTGTATAAATCTGAAGTATATTGTGATAGATTGAGATGTATGCTATAATCCATAGATCAAACCACTAAGAAATAATTCCAAAAACATATAGCTAAAAAGAAGACAGTATATACTTGGCTAATATTAGTTCAGGTGCTACATTTGACCTAGGGTATGGTTCAATGACCTTGACTAACATGACTCATTAGCCACCAAAATTCCTTTTTTAATTTTACCTTATTAAAATTAGAGCTGAGGAATAACTAAGTAGCTGAGGACACTGTTTTTCAGCTTCCCTTTTCTGTTAGGTGTGGCCATATGACTAATTTTTGTCAGTGAACCATACACAGAAAACCCTAGTCTCTTAAGAAGTAAACATAATTCCTCCATGCTCTATTACCTTTCTGCTGGCTAAATACACATTTCCAATAAGCTTTAGGGGTAGGTAGAATCACCAAATGGGAAATATCATGAATCTCCAAATCCCTACCTGGAGGAAAACTTTCCACCATCCTGTAACACCTGCCCTTAACTCATATGTAAGTGACAAATACAGTTCTACTATATTGGAGCTATTCATATTTTTGTGTTTATTTTATTTTTTATAGCAGTATAGCAATTTTTATGAGCAGGCAAATTGACACAGTTCCTGACTATAGTCTCAACAGATCCTATTTGATGGCAAAGAGGTTCTCTTACAAAAGAAAATCCAAATTTAATTTTATAAAGAAAAGGAATGCTGGTTGTGGGGGTATCCACATTCTAGATATTTAAATATTGTGCTAAGTAACTTATATGTATGTTACACATAATTACAAGCCAATTTATTGAAATTATTTGCATTCATCATCATATGCCAATTCTATAAGGTGATTATTATCATCTCATTTGTTGAGAAGAGAAAGAAGCTAAAAACATCTAAGTGTATTGAATATTTGTGTTTTAACCAAAATCTTTTTAGCTCTAAAAACAGTTTTAACCACTCCTTCACCCACCATAAACTAAATTGCTTTGGCTAATTTGTAAGATTCTGGTTTTAGTGTTAACTGACTCTAAAAGTAATTGTTTTTGATATTTTATTTTGCTCATTCTATACAATGCTTTCCAAAAGACAATTTTAATTATATTAAAATGACCTAAAACTTCACTCTCAGGGCAATTCACTTTTTTTCAATACATTTAATTCTTTCTTTAAAATCTATCCATTTTATGGGCGCCTGGGTGGCTCAGTCGTTAAGCGTCTGCCTTCGGCTCAGGTCATGATCCCGGGGTCCTGGGATCGAGTCCCACATCGGGCTCCCTGCTCGGCGGGAAGCCTGCTTCTCCCTCTCCCACTCCCCTGCTTGTGTTCCCTCTCTCGCTGTGTCTCTCTCTGTCAAATAAATAAAATCTTTAAAAAAATAAAAAATAAAAAAAAAAAATAAAAAAAAAAATAAAATCTATCCATTTTATTAAAAACCAGCTATTAGGACTAAAAAAAGAAAAATTGGGGGATAATATTTCCTTTGAATTTGCCTGGCAGAATTTCATTCAACTTGAGCTATCAGAAACTATACTTTGTGCTAAGTTATATCCGAAGATAAGACCCCCGAAGTTTTTTTTTTTTTAACTTAATTTTATTATATTAGTAACCATACAATACATCATTAGTTTTTGATGTAGTGATCCACGATTCATTGTTTTCATATAACACCCAGTGCTTCATGCAGTACATGCCTTTCTTAATACCCATCACTGGGCTAAGCCATTTCCCCCACCTCCCTCCCCTCTAAAACCCTCAGTTTGCTTCTCAGAGTCCATAGTCTCTCATGGTTCATGTCTCCCTCCGACCCTCCCTGTTCATTTTTCCCTTCCTTCTCCTAATGTCCTCCATGCTATTCCTCATGTTCCACAAATAAGTGAAACCATATGATAATTGACTTTCTCTGCCTGACTTATTTCACTTAGCATAATCTCCTCCAGTCCCATCCGTGTTGATGTAAAAGTTGGGTATTCATCCTTTCTGATGGCTGAGTAATATTCCATTGTGTAAGACCCCCGAAGTTTTTATGGTAGTTTGATTAACACTGTGATTCCAGAGATGCAATGCTGTGACACGGGCCAGACCAAATCGTGAGAATTGTGATGACTGCCTACCTAAGGTTAGTACCAACATGCCTGTCTTTTAAATATATTTAAGCCATGTCACCATGGAAGAAAGAAAAATTTACAAGTCTTTGACACCCCTCACTTCCTCTTATGTCCCACGTATAACCCCCCTCCCCCGCCCAGGAGACCCTGCTGGTTCTACTTTCAAAGTGAGATCTGCACCTGACCACTTTCCCCTCCTACACTGCTGGCACCCCCACAGGAACCCCTTTCACCCCTCCCTCTGCTGATGGCAATCGCTTTCTTGTTGCTCTCCCGTTCCATCCCTGTCCTTCTGCTGTCTATTCTCAACATAACAGTCAGAGCTGTCCTTTCTTTTTTTTTTAAATATATATATTTTTAATTTTATTTATTTTTGAGAGAGAGAATGAGAGGGGCGAGGTTCGGAGGGAGAAGCAGACTCCCTGCTAAGCAGGGAGCCCGATGCGGGACTCGATCCCGGGACTCCAGGATCATGACCTGAGCTGAAGGCAGTCGCTTAACCAACTGAGCCACCCAGGCGCCCTAGAGCTGTCCTTTCAAAATAGGAACCTAAACAATCCCATCTTCCCCACAAATCCCACCCATGGCTCTTGCTAAGTCACTCACAAAATAATTGAAAGTTCTGAAATAGCTTTATTGGTCCTACATAATTAGCCCCACTTTCTCATCTCCTATTATTCTCCTCCTTGCTTCCAGCAAACCATGCTTAATCAAACCCTTGAGGTGACCCCTTCCAGCCTTAGATCCTTCCCGCTGCACTGCCTCTGTTTCAGATGTACTCCCCCAGGTTTTTGCAATGCTTGCTCTCTCAGCTTCAAGTCTTGGCTCACTAAGGCCTACCCTACTAATTTGTGTAAAATTCAACCTACATTCAAGGGACTCCCTCCACCGCTAAAACACCTAATTCTGCTCTGTTTTCTTTTCTTCTATAGCACTTCCTACTGTTATATGATTTACTTAAAATAAATTATAATAAATACAAAGATTTATATTTATACTTATACATTTAATTTTATATATTACCTTAATATATGTAATTTATATATGTAATATATGTTTACATATATAAATACTATAAAATATGAGCTCCATAAGGACAGAAGTGTTTAATTAATTAATTTATTTATTTATATTTATTTTTGTTTTTCAAGGAACATTTAATAACAAGGTAGATAACATATACTTATCTAACATGATACTTTTATATCACTGAAGCTAAAGCAAATCATCCTGTCCATTGGGTAAAAACAGACTGCTTCATGTGTGAACACAGTAGAGCAGTTTTTAAAAATACTGTAATTATAATTTCGGAACTTCAGAATGTGAATGTCAGTGTTCTCTTTTTTTTTTTTTTTTTTTTCGTATGGGAAAAGAAAATTCCTTTGAAAAGTATTTGAAGCTTGGACAAAAATTCCATAGCTATATTCTTGGGATCACTCTTCATGATTCAGATGATACAAGGGAAGCTTCAGTTCAACTTTTTAGAGAAGACATTCCAGCCCGTGTGATCTCCTCAACTAGGAGAACATTGGTGGCAATCATAGTGCAGGAGTGAAGACGCTATTCCTTGACACGATAATTATCCCACAGGCCGACTTCTGCGGCTACCATTGGTTCACCTGTGTTCAAGTCCACACCCACAAGATGACCTGATTCTGATTGTTCTGCTTGAACTTTAGCATTTCCTGAAGGTCAAAACCAGAGTTCTGAGCGAGAACCTTGGGAATAATGAGCAGTGCATCAGCAAGTGCTTGAACTCCAAGTTGGGCCCTGCCCGTTACACTGGGCTTATAGTTAATCAAGGCTTCTCCACCGCCACCTCCGCTGCCCCAGCACCTGGAACTACATAGCCATCATCAGTAGCATTTTTAACAGCCTGCAAGCCATCTCTTATTTCATCTTTTTTTTTCTTTTTTAAGATTTATTTATTTATTTTAGAGAGAGAGAGAGAGAGAGAGTGAGCCAGCAGGGGGAGGGAAGACAGAGAAAGAGAATCCTGAAGCAGACTTCCCACTGAGCATGGAGCTAAACTCCAGGCTTGATCTCAGGACGCCAAGATCACGACCCGAGCCGAAATCAAGAGCTGACTCTTAACCCCCTGAGCCACCCAGGCGCCCCTCTTATTGCATCTTTTATTTGAGTGAGTGTGTGCTTATTTGATGCTTTGACCAATAATGTGACAATGAGGATTGTTACATTTCTCAATAAAGGTGAATTTCTCTTCTCCCAAAGTATACTCATAAACAAGTCCTGCATGTCCCAATCAGGATTTAGATCATCCAAAGAATTTAGAACTACTCCACCACAAGCAAGAGTCAGCCTTTCCATATTTCTTCCATTAGCTCTACTCAAAGCTACTATGCCTTCTTTTGCGAGAGCATTTGAGGAAAAGGGGTCAATTCCCTTTTGATTAATAACAACAAATCCTTTATCTGAATCACCACAGACTTTCATTTTCAGTTCTATTATTTTTTTTAATTTATCTTCAGTGAATTTTCTTTCAGCTTTTAGGAGTTTCTCTCTCTCTTGTGCACCCTTGTAAAAAAAGCCAGAATTTACTTCTGGCTTTTTCATATTCTAATGACACATTGCATGGGAGGATGTATGTGCAACCTCTTTTTCTTTTTTATATCAGGATGCTGTGCCCCAAAACAAGACCTCTGATAAAGCTTGTATCAGTTTCAGATTTATGTTTCATCTCCATGATTTCAACCACGAAGAGGTCAATAGGTTCATCTTGTTTTTTAATGGCAAAAATGGAGTCCACTACAGCCTCTGTTAAGACATTAGCAAAAACAAACAAACAAACACATCAACAAGTTCAGTAGGCACTTTCGTTTTTAAGATTTTATTTATTTTGACAGAGAGAGAGAGACAGCGAGAGAGGGAACACAAGCAGGGGGAGTGGGAGAGGGAGAAGCAGGCTTCCCGCTGAGCAGGGAGCCCGATGTGGGACTCGATCCCAGGACCCTGGGATCATGACCTCAGCCGAAAGCAGACGCTTAACGACTGAGCCACGCAAGCGCCCCACAGTATGCACTTTAGTATGAAGAAATGTTCTGGCCACATCTATAAGTGCTTCCTTGTCCATTTCTCTGCTTATTTTGACTTGTTCCAAAAACTAAAGTGCCTTTTCCTTTGCAGCTTCAAATCCTTCTGTTATTATTCTGGGATGAAGAGCTTCAGAAATGTAGAGAGCCCATTTCAGCAGCTCTCCAATGATTAGGACATTGGAAGTGGTACCATCACCAGTTATGCCATGCTGGGCTGTTGCTACTTTGGCTTATAAGGTGGCTGTTGGGTGTTGAATTTGCATTTCATGAAGCAGCACGTTACCATCTTTAGTAAGTTTGATGTCTCCAGCACCAGAAACAAGCATCTTTATGGACTCCTTAGGATCCAAGTTAGTCCTCAGCACGTCCTACACCCTCTGGGCTGCACTGATGTTGACCACCAATGCCACCTGGACTTGGGGCACCTTGGCCTTGGGGTTCAGGATCTTCACATCCGCCATTGCTAACCAGCACAGGAAGAGCTGTTGCATTTTTTTTAATGAAAATAGTGCCTAGTACAGAATTGATTCTCAATACCTATTTGATAAAGAATGGATCTGGTCATTTAATTAAATAACAAGTGTTTTCTCTCAAGTGGTATTGGAAGGTAATGTCATTTTTTTTTTTGATAATTGCTTTTGATTTGTTTGAAGAAGGCTCTATAACATTTTAATATAGCAGCATCTCATTCTAACACAACAGGGGAATGTTGCCCACATACTCACCACTTTGAGTGAATAATCAAATAATTTAATCTGAACTATTCATGGCCCTGAAAATGCTTAGCATTTCATGGGGGAAAAAATGGAAATCAATTTTACTCAAATGCTTTAAATTTACTATAATTGAATATTAAGCACTCACACATGCATTGTTATACATTCTTATAAAAACTGTATAATATAGATTTTTTAAATTAATTTTTGAATACAATTGACCCAAGGACACATAGCTGAAGTCTTCATGAAGCTTCTAAGATTCTAAACTCTATGCTCTTCCCACAACTTCTTCATGTGAGATAAAAGGAAAGTAAAATTCCCATCTAAAGTACGTTTATCAGACTTCTATGGCATAAAAAAAGATATAAAGTAAAATTTTGGAATATGATAGTAACAATACTATAGTATTAAATATTTTAAGTATATAAAAAAGATGAATATTCACAGAATAAGAAACCTCAAATACTACTTTAGAAAACAAGTTAGTTAAAATGTTCAAGTCATATTCTCATTTCTTTTTGCAATATCTAGCCTCACCAGGATATCCTCCACAACAGAGTGAGCTTTGAAGTTCACAAAATTTGATTCAACATTGGCATATCGACCTGACTTCAAAGGGATTTACACTGCTGAAGAATTTCAGAGTTCAAGAAAGAAAGGAGAATCTCAACTTCCTGTGAAAACTAACTTCAGAGTACCTGGTACCTTCAACAAAATTAGATACATCTGGGTATCAAAAACAGGGATTTGAAAGTACAGTTCAATTCATACAGAATATCTCTTTTTTAATTTCCTGTTTGTTGAATATTTATTGTGATGTGACCATAGGAAAACCAAAAGTTGCAAGTTTAGTATTTCAGAGATAAAGCTTTGTTGAAGCACATATTTAATTCTAAGTGAGAAACAACATTGACATAAACTTATTTTCCCCTATCGATTCATATGTGCAGCACTGTTCTACCAATCTCATTTTTACCTTTCCCACAAAGGCTTGTCTTGCCATTTTCTTCTTCTCTTGTTTGTGGTCATGGGTTACCCGGACCTCCAACTGCCACCACCTTTCCCTTCCCCCACCCTGCTTCATTGTAGCATTGCTAAAAATTTACAATTATGGAAGTGTTACTTATCCTAAGAAGCCCACTCAGATTTTCCCCGTTTTATAGTGTTTCTTGTTATTTCCAAGACTATATATTTTAGCATCTAAATATTCACCTGTATGAATAAGACTCTAATTCATTTGTATTTCCCAATTGATCCTTGTCTCTGAATCTAGTAAAGGAAAAATTATTTCATTGTTTTGAGTCAAACTGTTAGATTGGATCATTATGAACCCTGCCCCATTATGCATGATGTATATATGGGGTGAGCAGAAAGTGATGATTAAATTTATAGTTACTAAGTAAGGCCATTTTCTTGAACCATAAATACTTTGCGATTAATAAAAATGCCTATTCTTTATTTTATACAGAATCATTCCATATGCATTATCTCCTTTAACTCTCATAACAATCCTATTGATTTTCAGATTTTACATAAATGAGGTATTTGAAAAGTATTACTTTTGGAGAGATTGATATCCAGTAATAGAAATTTTAATAACTACATTGCATTCAGCTATTTTTATAGGTGAGGCAGTATGCTAACTTATAAGGAAAACGCTATAATTATCTCCATTTTGTTAGTAAGGGCATTAAGATTTAGAGAGATTAAATCACTCACCCATGCTTACAGAGTCAAAGTCAATATTCAGTTCCAGGTCTTCTCTCTCCAGAGCAAAAGCTCTTAACCACTATGCTTATTAGAATTTAGAACTGAAGACACCTTAGAATTCATTTAGTCCAAACTTCTCACCTTACAGATGAAAAAATTGGGGCAAAAAATAGTTTTCTGCTCAAGTCTGTAAAGCTCATAGAGAAAAACCATCCTTCAAGCCACTGTCCTTCACCTTTACCACCTTAGCCTGCAACGGTTGCTCCCTACTATCATCCTTAGGAGAGTCCATGGTCTACACCTCTTTTTAAGGGTCAGAGCCTGCCGGCTGCTAATTTCTGGCACCTCATTAATTTACCTTCGCTGGAAGTGGAACTCCAGATCTTCTTTTGACCCTAGACAATAGGATAAAGGTAAGGTCTTAGAAACATTTATTAGTGGGTTTACTTTTGATCCCTATTTGGGAAGGAACAAACCTACTAAGTATGTTTCTTCATCTCTGTTAATGAAGTTTATGAGTTTTAGTGAAGCCATTTGTAACTCCTGAGAGTTACTTCTTCACACCAAGGATGGATATATTACTGAGGGTTCCCCAAAGAAACAGAATTTATAAGCTGTATATATATATATATATATATATATATATATATATATATATATATATACACATATATAAACTTATTATAGGAATTGGCTTATGCAATCATGGAGACCAAGAGGTCCCACAGTCCCCAGTCTACAAATTTGAGAACCAGAAGTGTCAGTAGCTATAATTCAGTCTGAGTCTGTCTGACGGCCTGAGAACCAGGGAAGCCTATGGCATAAATCCCAATCTGTGTCCAAAGGCCTGAAAACTAGAAGTACCAATGTCCCAGGGAAGAAGGATATGGATGTCTCAGTTCAAACAGAGAGGGAATATGCCCTTTCCTTGCCTTTTTGTTCTATTCAGACCCTCAAAAAGTAGGGTGACACACACCCATACTGGGGAGGACCATCTACTTTACTCAGTTCACCAATTCAAAGCTTCCGAAAAACTCTCAAAGGTACACACAGAAATAATGTTTTACTAGCTATGCGGGTATCCTTTAGCTCGGTCAAGTTGACACATAAAACCAGGCATCACAATGGGGTATGAGACTGAGGGCAGGTATTATATTAATTCTGGTGCTGGGTTCAGGCTTTGGTTAGGGAGAGAACACATTTTCTACAAGTGTATTCACAGTCCTGTTTTTCTTCCCTAGTAACTTCCAAGACTACTTGATTTCATGCTGCTCCTAAAAACAACAACAACAACAAAAAAAACACACACACACAAAAACAAAAAAAATGACAACAAAAAACTTTTATAGCATTAACAACCTTAAACCTATTCAATAAAATGTAGAAATGAGAAGAATTTAAAACATTTATTTCATTTTCATTTGAGGTCATTTCTTTTTTTTAACAGTTTAAATGGTTTTATTGTGCCCTTTTGATGCTAAAGATACAGAAGATGAAAAAGATATAGTTCCTGCACAGAACAGTTAAATTTGCAGAAGATGGGGTTAAGCATCTGACTCTTGACCTTGGCTCAGGTCATGATCTCAGGGTCCTGGGATTGAGCCCCTTGTCGGGCTCCACACTGGCCGTGGAGCCTGCTTAAGATTCTCTTTCTCCCTCTCCCTCTGGCCCTTCCCGCCATGCACGCGAAATAAATAAATAAATAGATAGATAGATAAATAAATAAATAAATTGCAGTGGGAGACATGAATATATAAATAGAATATTTCAGCACATTGTGGTAACTTAGTACTAAAAAAAGGCATTTTATTTTGGAATAAAAGACAAATTTTTTTTTAAAGATTTTATTTATTTGACAGACAGAGACACAGCGAGAGAGGGAACACAAGCAGGGGGTGTGGGAGAGGGAGAAGCAGGCTTCCCGCGGAGCAGGGAGCCCGATATGGGGCTCAATCCCAGCACCCTGGGATCATGACCTGAGTCGAAGGCAGACGCTTAACGACTGAGCCACCCAGGCGCCCAAAAGACAAAATTAATATGTAGTATTTTATTTTTAAGTAAAGTATTGACTTCTAAAGAAAGTTATTAAAAAGGATAATAATCAATTTATGGAAAAATAAAAGTAATTTGAATTATGTTTAAAAAAAATAAAACATGAATTAATTAAGCAGCTCATATTGGAAAGTTTAGACTCCAAAATGCTGCTACTTTAGGTTTTTCTCATAAGGCGAGCTGTAGCAGAGATTCTTAGCTCATTACCAAACATCTTTCTTTTCCTACTGGGGACATAGCAAGACTAAATGTTCCTACCTTACTTCCAAATGGACTTGACAGTGACTGATTTCTCACCAATAGAATGTGAGTGGAAAGAATGGGCACCATTTCAAGGCATGACCATAAAAACTTCCCATGTGTAAACCCTATGTATTATCTCTCCTTCCATTTTGATTTGGATGAGCATAATGATTGGTGGAATAGGGGACCCATAGATGGAAGGACTTTGGTCCCTGGATCCCTAAGTCACTGAATAGAAGAGAATCTCCTAATAATCAGGGTCATCTTTTTATGGCTTTTAAGTGAACAAGAAATAAGGTTCAATGATGGTTGGGTCATTATAATTTGGGGTTTATTGTATACATCAGATAACATTATCCTAATATATCAGCACTTATTTTTTTACCTGAAATATAAGCACAACCCTCGCCATTTTGCCATATAAGGGTTAATTGAGCATGGTTTATAGAACCACAGAATTTTAAGTCACAGATTGTGGGGAATATTAGCCATAGGACATTAGACACAATTTAGTCCACCAGCCTCATTTTAGAGGTGAGGAAATTGATCTAAATTACCAAGAGCAATCCCAACCCCTTCTCTTTGTTGCCTCGGCTCCAGGGTTAATAACTGTTTCTACAATAGCTACTTTTCTTTTCTCTTTTCACCTTTTCAGTTACCTCATTAACAGCTTTGTATCTGGTTAACAATCCTTCATATTGAATTTCCATTTTTCAACTAACTGTTGTGGTTTCTGTCTCCTTTCTGGAGCCTGGTATGGACACGGATGGTCTTCCTCTCTTGGTGAAACAAACAAGGATATAAAGCAAATTACAAGTTATCCTGATTGTCTCTTCTGAAATTGTCTAGGAAGAAGGGTACAAATCTCAGTGGTATCAAATGCTTCCCTCCACACTGAATCATGGGTGGAGAATACATGGCACAGAGGCTATTCCAGGATGGCTCTTACTCTTAATTAACTTTGTTCAATGTCAAGACACACATGGGTGCTTTCGTGTAGTTGAGAATGACTAACGCATGTTATAGTCATTATAAGGTTAATTTAAACAAATGTTTTTTGAAAACAATAGGTTAAAAACTGGAATTCTTGTGTTCCTCTATCTTTAATTCCCTTCTCTTAGGAATTGCTTAAAACTTTCAGCAAGGTGAACATAAAGAATTTCTCTATTTACTAAATCTTAATTTCTCATTTATATTGTCTAGATATTCTGGATTTCTTTTCTCAGCCTAATACTTTTCTCTACTGGCGAAGTGAGGTAAGCATTTCTATGCATTATGATGCTTATATTTAATGAAAAATTCTTAGCTCCATCTAAATGCTTGCTGAAAATAGAGTCACACTTTTATTACCTGTATTTTCAGATTCATTCACTCTGCATTCACTATAAGATGTACTGCCCATTCTTTTTTATCCAGACATGACTTTTCTTCCTATATGGTTGACCCTACAGATTTATTATATGTCTATGTTCCTGATACAGCTGCTTCTGATTTTTCTCCCACAGTGGGGACAACAAGAATCTTACCCTGCTTACTTTTTGATTAGAGGACTATCTCAGACTAGAAAGATATTCAGACTCTTTTCCACACTATGAAAAACAGAGTCAATATTCCATTTCTTAAGTAAAATAATTGAGCATATGACTTTGGCTATAGCCGCTCAGGTGTCTTACTGTTTAACTGTTGCATTTCCAGGCGTTCTCTTCCCTTCCCAGTTGACTTATCCATTTTGTGCTTGCCACACACCTGGGATGCATTCTGAAGGGTATGGCATGGGCAATGGCCAATACAGCTGCCTCTCACGATTGTCCCTCCCATGTAGCCCTAACTGTCACAGAATTCTAAGACTATCTTTCTGTTCCACTTACTTCCTTTTGTTTTCAAGCAAATTTCTGAGGATTTTTAAAGATGGCCTTGCCTTTCATATCAGATGCAGATGATTGTCCTGAAACTCAGATCTATTTTACAAGCTCACAAGAGAGAGTCACTCCTTAGCATCCCAGCAGATGTCTCAGGGGCCTAGGCCTAGCAAAACAAAATTTGTCAACAATCCCACCCAGTATAAGGTGTCTGCTAGCCCCATTGTCAGTTAGTGGCCCTAAACAGAACCTGAATTTGGGTCCCTTTATTTTTTATTGTTTGTTTTATTGTTATTATTATTATTATTTATTATTATTATTTTAGAGAGAGAAGGAGTATGCGCGTGCATGCGTATGAGCAGGGAGATGGGAGGAGCAGAGAGAGAGAGAATCTTAACAAGGCTTCACACCTAGCACGGAGCTCAACACAGATCCAATTGCATGACCCTGACATCAAGAATCAAGAGTCAAACACTTAACTGACTGAGCCACCCCAGGTGCCCCTGGGTCCCTTTAAAAGTGAAGTTTTCTCAGTCTGACAGCAGAAGAGAAAGAGTGATTCAAAGAATGAGAAGGACTCAATGAGCCATTGCTACTTCAAAGATGGAAGGGGCCATGCACAATGAAATAGAGGTGCCTTTGGGAAAGAGAGTAGAACCTGTCTGGCACTTATCAAAGAAATGGGATCTCAGTTCTACAACCACAAGGAAATGAATCTTGCCAACAACCTGAATGAGCTGAGAAGTAGATTCTTCACCTGGGCCTCCAGATAAAAGTCCAGCCCAGTAGACACTTTGAATTTTTTCTAATAATACTTGTAACAGAGAACCCAAGTGAGCCTACTTGAACTTCTGACCAACAGAACTGTGTGATAATAAATGAGTGTTGTTTCAAAATGCCAAGTTTGGTAACATGTTTCATAGAATTAGAAAAATAGCACAGTATTCTTACCCAAATTTCACTATCTATTGTAATGAAAAAATTTAAAAAATGAGATTTTATTGGGCTCATACTGATTTGGGAGACGAATTGTTGAATTGTTTTGAAAGCTAGTATTTTAATATAACTGCCACCTTTTTTATAAATGCACTGTTTTTAATTTAAAAATTAATTTTATATGATTGACATTTATTTCTATTTTATATTTTGGTGGTTTTCTTCCATAGTACCATAAGCCATAATGACAATAACAATAAATTCAAAAAAATCTGCTATATCTTAAAGTTTCTGATTATATAGCACATATCTATATCATGAAATATTGCCCAGCAATAAAAAATAATACATTATTGATACATAAAACTGTTTGGATGAATCTCAAGGGAATTATTCTGAGTAAAAGCAAAACAAGACAAAAATTTACATAGTGTATGATTCAATTTATATAATATACTTGAAATGACAGAATTATAGAAATGAAGAATTGATCAGTGGTTGGTAGGGCTTAGGAACAGAAGGACAGGGATGGGTAAGAGGTATGTGTGTGTAAAGATAAAAGAGCAATATGAAGGATCCTTTTAATGATGGAACTGTTCTGGGTGCCTGGGTGGCTCAGATGGTTAAGCATCTTCCTTCGGCTCAGGTCATGATCTCAGGGTCCTGGGATCGAGTCCCACATTGGGCTCCCTGCTCAGTGCAGAGCCTGCTTCTCCCTCTCCCTCTGCCATTCCTTCTGCTAGTGCTCTTCTGTCTATCTCTCTGTCAAATAAATAAATACAATCTTTAAAAAAAAAAAGATGGAACTGTTCTGTATTATTACTGCGTTGGTGGATATAAAAAATTACACATGTAATAAAATTTTGTAAAACCAAACACACACAATAACATTCTCAAGCTGGGTAAAATATAAGATACTGGCAAATAATGAGTCAGCCTTGAGAATATATACTTGATAAAATATAGTCAGTCAAGAAATGAATTAAAATAAAGAACTTAGTGATGCTACATGAAAGGCTTAACTTAGAAATTTTGAGTAATAGATTTATTTAATGCACTGAGTAACCAAAATTTAAAAATATATTAAAACATTGAAAGAAAAATTACCTACTGCAAAAATATTTCTTTGGGTATAAAGATGCAAGTCATGACATATAGAGCTAGCAAAAATCATGGATTGATGAGTGCAAGCATAAATCCACTAATGTTCCTATTACTTAGGGAAGGCGGTCAGTAAAGACACCTTTATGGTGAAGGAGGTAAAGAAAGTGGGAAACTCAAGATAACTCTTAGCTATTAGGCTCAGATAAATGTCTTAATGGTGAAACCTTTTACCAAGATAAGGATTATAAGAAAAGAAACAGATTGGGCCATGTTGATTTGAACATCCCATCAGAAGAGGTACCTAGTAGGTAGCAAATATACGAGACCATAGCTCAGAGAAGTGTAGACTAGTGTTCAAGTCTGAATAAAAATCACTGGAAATGCAGGGTATGGAAAAAATTTCCTAGGGTGGGTACAGAATGAGATTAAAGAGGGGGGGCAAAACCAGAATCTTGGAAAACAGGAATATTTAAAGAGTATGAAGAGGAAGAGGAGAATGCTGAGAAGAAATAACCAAAGAAATTGAAGGGGACTTAGTATAAGTAGTCTAATGGACACCAGAGAGGAGAGATTTTTCAAGAAGGGAGTAATCAAATTTGTCAAACATAAGAGGGGTCCAACAAGAATCTAAATTGAAAAGAAGCACTTATAATAATTGAGAAATTATTGTTGACTTTAGTTAAAACAGTTTCAGTATAATGATTGGCATTGGAGATGGGAATAGGGATATTAGGTAGACAGATGATTGTTCTCAGTTGAGGATGGAGCGGGAGATAAGGAAGTGGTGATAGTAACTGGTAATTGTATTGGGGGATGTTTCTTGTTAAGAGCAGAAAAATAGTGCCCTATAAGATCTAAGGAGGTAAATTTTATGCATGAAAGTTTCTGAAGCACATAGACTGTGGGGGAGTAGCTAATAAAGAGAGAAATTACAAATATGAGAGAGAAAGAAGAAAACTTGCAATGGAGCATGGCTCTGTTCCTAAATACGTAAAAGTGAATATGATCCAATTTGTATTTTTACATGTTTATATTTCTGGAAATGGAATTAAAAAGATATACTGCTGACTTTAATTTATTTTTCAATGTCCTGTGATTTATATATAAGACTTCAGAATTGAACTGTAGTTCAAATAAGGTAATTCAAAATAATTACACAATTGATGGGATTAATGGGCTGTGACTATAGTGGAACATAATTTATTTAGCTCAACACTTTTAAACCTTGTCATTGATGTGACAGCATATACTTGTTCTTTCCAACTAATATTTGATTAAGGCATTTTTACAATCCCAATCACCACCACTGTGTGACATTCCACAGCCAGGAGTGGGTGATACTATATTAATTCACACATAGATGCACTGATGGCACTTAGCCTTCAATGTGAATGGATATTGCACATTTCATGCTCTGTCATGTCTCATTGCATTAATAGCCATGTGTGTGGTGAGGTCCATAATCTATGGCTATTTCACAACATTCTCAAATATACTTGTCACAAATGGAGTAGCCAAGTACTTCATTAAGCAATCCTCTCTCCTTAAAGCATGTGTTTCCAGAAGCAGGTTGGCATTTGAAGTAATATAACTTGCTTTTATCTGTGTAAGGTTGAAAAGGCACATGTAATTTTAGTAACTCTTAACTCACATCACATCTTTCCTTCAGAAGTCAAATAGTGTTCTGATAAGACCTCTCATTTACCACTGTCACTTTTCTTTCTATGGAGTGGATATGCTCAGTTCTACCACTAGCTATTTGTAAACTTAAGGCTAGCATGTAACTTCTGCAAGCTTCTGTTTCACATCTATAAAACACAGCTACATAGTAGGCTTATGATTAAGCTTACATTATATAAGATAATGTATATAAAGCCCCAGAACCTAAAAATAAGACACTCCAAAGTCTATATTTCATTTCCATATTATAAATGAAAAGTAGAAGAGTGTTTGCAACTACAAAAAACTAGATACAAAGCTATAAAATTAGTCATGTGGGTATTCTGGACTCTCCATAACTTTATGAACATGTATTTTATTCTTTTTGGACTGGAATTTTAGAGAGACTCATGGAACACAGTGAAAATTTTATAGATTCCTTACTGATGATTGGCTTTACTAAGAAGTTCTTTCTAAATCTATGGTTACAACAGTTCCTAGAACGTGGGACAAAGAAGGCAACATGCAGCAACAACCCCAACGATGGGTACTCTCTGTCCATTTTTTATCAGTGGCTTTGAAACTCCCCTTTTCTCAGGATATGAAACCATATGATTAACCAGAATTTCATGTGAGAAATCACTTTATTGAGAGAATTCAAAGTATTCCTGTTATGCTTGCTCTGAGGCAAAAACTTTAAAGTTTTGAAATGCCTAGGCTTAGAGGTGGAGGAAACCAACTTCTGGATCCTTAAGGCACATATACATATTTTTCGCAAGAGACCAGAGACTCTGTTGGGGTTCCAACGTAAGGAATAAGAGAATTGGCACTGGACTTTCCCCTTCAGAAAGTTCTGAGTTCAAAAACAGATACATAACAATGCAAATTCTGATACAAGTGTTAGATTGAAAATATCACAAACTTCTAGACAGAAAAAACAACTTACCTCAAACGTAGAAAACTATTTGAGGACATGAAGAAGTTCTGAGCCTATATATTACCATCATATTCCAAATACCATCATATTCCAAACTTCAGAAAAATATTTGAAAAAAGATTCTAAGCAAACATCACATGAAAAATAATAAAGACTTCAAGATGAGGAAATAAGAGGAATGAAAAAAAGTAATAAAAGAACCTTGTGATACATACTTATGGAGAAGGATAGACTGTATAGTATTGAGGAACACAAAAGCTAAAAAAAGAACTTTTGAGATGGAAGGGAGCTCTTGTAAGGGAAATTCCAGGTAGCCTTAGCTCTCTTCATCACAATAAAATATTGAGAGTGAGTGAAGACAGGGAGAGAAATAAAATAATTACAACAGTATCTCCAGAATGGAGGAAGGGGATGGTAAAGATAAAAGAGGGGATTGGAGTACTAGAAATAAGAATATTGTGTTCAGGGAAATAGAGGGGGATTTGAACATCTTTCATGGAGAAATGTTTGGTTATAGTCTTTGACTCTAAGATCAGGGAAAGAATATGTAATCATTAATAGATGGAAATTGGCAGTAGAAATTCTGTGTTAGCAAGAAAAAGAAAATAGAATGAAGAACACTTGAACAAAGAAGCAAAGGCAAATGAAGTGGAAATAAGGAATCAATAAAGTAAAATAAGTAATAAAGATGAACTAAAATAAAATAAATAAAATCAAGTATATCATTCATTACATATAATATAAACAGACTAAAATCTTTCCATCAAAATAAACTATCAGACTGAGGTTAAAAAAAAAAAAAAAACAATTTTGATGCCGCTTACAATATACACACCCTAAGCATGATGAAACTTAAAAGTTAAAATTAAGAAGTGAACAAATAGATAACAGGCATATGCAAACCAAAGACAAGTAAGAGTGGTGATATTGATGTAGACAAGGTGGAATTTAAGATTAAAAACAATAAACAGGATAAAGGAGAACATCGGGTAATAAGTCATACTTAGGAAGGAGATATGAGTCATAAATCTATATGTGCAAAATAAAAAAGCAAGTAAAAACAAAACATTGTAATTAGAAATTAATGAACTTGATAAAAGTAGTTCTACTGGGAATAATCACTATAACTCTCTCAAAATTGGGTAGATTGAATAGTGACTTGGATGGTTATAAATCAGTCCCAGAACTCAGATTTTCCCTATTTTCAAGAGGAGGTAAAATAAAACATAAGGGAATTGAGCACAATAAACTAAAGAAAATTGATGTGATTTGCTTCTCTTTATAGTCTTGCATTATATTATTCCAGAAAGGTTAATTTTACTCTACTTGGAAACCTGCAATAATTAAATTTAGAAAATACTTGTTCCTGCTTATCTTTCTTGCTTATATGTAAGGAAGCCATGAACCAAGAAAAAACAAACAAACAATGAGAATTGGCCTATCATAATTACAGACTTACAATATTCGTGGCACTGATTTAGTATTAAAGATGAAGGCTGCTAAAGGGGGACAGAGTGTAGTCATATTCTTTAATGAAGGAAACTAGGAGAAGAGAACTAGAAAGTTGTTTATGGCTCTTTTGACTTTGTCTTTAGTTTGTAGGGGATATATTTCCCCTGTTGCGGGAAAACTTGCAAAAGCTCCAGGTTTTTGATGTATGGTATCTGAACTCCAAAGAGAATGTAATCTTTGTGGCAAGCAATCCAAAAGAAGTCCTCATGGAATTTGAGCAAGCTCTGAAAAAGATAACGATGGCAGCAGGATGTTTCGCTAGAAATGCAAACTTCTAAGGACAAACAGTAAAGAGTGCAGTCCTAGTTATTTCAGTTTTTATGTCTGGTGTATACTAATAATTTCTATATTTCTAACAATCTCACGGCGATCAGAGTGATTTTCCTCCCAAAATATGTAAAAACACAATTAGAATACTGTTTAACTCCAATTCCTAGAATCAAATTCTATCTTTCACATGTTCGAATGTATGGTATCTTAACATCTAAGGGATGTTTATCATTTCCATATTAGAAAAAAACTCAGAATATTCACTGCAGAAAAAAACTATGTTTAGGACAGACATATATACTCTTTTAATATCTAGCAATAAAGTTACAATAATAATAGTAAAATACCTGCTAAATTAATATGATGGAATATAATGCTCTGTTGTAATTTCTAGTAATACTTATTAAAGTGAATGACTGTTAATAGATAAGGTACTGATAATAGATATTAGATATAATGTGAAATATTTCACATATTGAAAACCATACCTGGGTATGTTTGATGACTAGGAATTAGTTGACAGAATTTTCAGTTTTACATGGTTTTATGTGACCTGATTTAAAAGAACAAAAAACACTGACAAGGAAATACTGATTCATTTTTCTTCTAATAAATCAATTATCTTAATTCAATTCAAACACAAAAGATCAAATATCAAAGATAATTTAATTATCTGAATAATTCATTATACATCACCCAGAAATTTATATCAATTTTGAAACAATTTATATTTTCACAATGGATCCCTTTGTCTTAGGTCGAATACCCTCAGAAGCCAGCTTGAGACATGGATTTGAGCACACATAGTTTATTTGGAAGAGGATCTGATCCCAGGAAGCACCAGTGGGACAGTGGGAAAATACAACATGGATAGGAAGAAAGCCAACGTTAATTAATGGTAATGAGTAAATCATTACTCTGTAAGTGGGGCCCAAACCCCTAGAGGATCTTCAAGAGATTATAAAGAGCACCCTTCACAGTTGTCACACTCGAAAGGGAAGGGATTCAATGGTTGAAAGCTGCTCCCAGGCAAGCTAACTCCTTAGAACTGTTCTGTATAAGCACTTCTCCATCAGAGAAAGTTCTCAGGCAATGAACGGGTCCCTGGAGCACGCAGTAGGAGGGTTTTGGGTTGGCATACAGGAGACAGGATATGGGTGGGGCACTACCCCATGCTTCTACACATTTTGAGGGCATAATGAAGTCCACAGCATCTGTTTGTTTTCTACTAAAGGAAATGTAAAAAAATGATAAAACCACAAGATTATGTCAGCTGATTGACTAAAAATTTTACCTAAACTATTATAATAAATGTTAGTGTTATATAGTGAAAAGTACCTGGATTTTATGTTTTAACACATTTGGGTTATATAACCAGTTTCACATATATATATATATTTTTTTAATTTTATTTATTTATTTGTCAGAGAGAGAGAGAGAGAGCACAAGCAGGAGGAGAAGCAGGCAGAGGGAGAAGTAGGCTCCCCGCTGAGCAAGCAACCTGATGAGGGACTCAGTCCCAGGACCCTGGGATCACGACCTGAGCTGAAGGCAGATGCTTAACCAACTGAGACACCCAGGCATCCCTCACTCATATATTCTTATAGCTGTGTGACTTTCAGAAAGTTTCTTAAGCTTTCTGAACCTGTTTCCTCAGTGAGAGAGTAGGCTGTGTTACATGAATTATATTACAATGAAATGAGATTAAATTATTTAAGATCTCCCAAGAGCCTAATAGCCCAGGTATACCTGGTATTCAAAGATGTAAGTTCCTTCCTAGGAAGATCGAAAATTCTGGCTGAAGTGAAATCACTCTTCTACTATCTGTTATTTTAGGCCCAATTTTAGGTAAAGCATGATTCTCTAAGGCAAAACCTTGGCATTTGCCTAGATTATTTAAAATTTATTAAAAATAAATGCCTAACATTTATTTTGTACAAAGTTCTGTTCTATTTATGCATCTCTCTGGAAAGTAATTTGTCATTATTCTTGACTATGAACTTATCCAGTAGGCATTATCATTATTATTATTATTATTATTATTATTAGCATTACTATTATTCTCATTTTACAGATAGGAAAATTGAGGCATTGAGTAGTTGAATAAGTGATGGGATCTGAGAAAGCACAAATGCAAAAAGATAAAAATCTGAGATAATACCTACTTGATAAGCTAAATAAAATGGAAAATAATAGTAACTGAGAGTCATAAGGAGATGGGAGGATGAGCTGAAAGTAGAAATATTAAAAGGAGCTAAATGAAATAAAAAATATAAAATAAACCAAAATGACTAATGGAATAAAATTCACATTGGGGACATTGAAGACAATAAGGAAAAGAATTTTTGGTATTAACAATAGACACAGTAATAGAAAACAGAGAAATTTTCCAGAAAACAGTGGAAGGGTACAATAATGAAAATTATAAGAAGCAAGGAAAATCGTGAAAAATAAAAAGCAGATTTTCAAATTTCAGTTTATAATGAAACCTAAAGGAAACATCTGAGAAGTGAATAAAGAACCAGTAATTGTACTTCCTATGTTGCATTTTATCATCACAAAAACCATATGAACAAACAGACAAGCACACTTGCATTTTGATATCGGATGATATCAAATTGATTATGTCAATAAGATTTCAAAATATGCTAAGTCTTACATATCCACACAAGCGCTTGCTCATGAATGTTCTCAACAGGATTATTCATAAGGCAAAATGAGAGCAACCATCATCTGGTGAATTCATAGATATACCAATAAAATACCACTACCATGAAATACTATTCAGTGGTAAAAGAAGAATGAGAATGAACTAATCATATATGCTAATTGAAAGGGCCAGATAAAATATACCACATATTTCATGATTCTAATATATATAAAATATCCCCCCATAAGGCAAATCTACAGACAGAAAGTAGATTAGGTGTACTAGTAATTCATAGGGGATGTACTAGTAACTAGTAGACTATCTAGAGTAGGGAGTGATGGGTGGCAGGACGAGGTTAACAGCTAATGGACCTTGGGAATTTTAATGGAGTGACAAAAATATTTGAATACTGATTTTTGATGATGTTTGTATAACTTAGTAAGCTTATTAAAAAAAAGCAAAACAAAACACTGATGGAGCGCCAGACAACTGGTGGCCGTTAAGCATCTGACTCTTGATTTCAGCTCAGGTCATGACCTCGGGGTCAAGGAATCGAGCCCCATGTTGGGTTCCACACTCAGCAGAGAGTCTGCCTGGGATTCCGTCTCCTCCCTCCGCCCCTCCCCGCCCCACTCTCTCTCTCTCCAAAATAAATAAATAAATCTTAAAAAAAAAAAAAAAAAACACAACACATTGACTTGTACATACAATACGACATGTAAAATATGCTTCAATAAAGTTATAAAGATGTTAAATTTTATACAAAGCGATAAGAAATATACCACAGCTGCAAAAGATAAAAGCAAGCAAAAGATGTACAAATAGCAATAGAGAGAGGAAATACAGACACATTTGAAATATATATATTTCAAATATATTAATAATAAAAATATGCAGATTAAAAGTGCTTACAGAAGATTGCCTCCCAATCCTCCAGAGAGCTTATTAGGAAAGTTCCCTAGTCAAAGAGGAGAGGAAAAAATCACTGGGTTTCATTACTCCAGGCAAGATATATGACATCCAGATGGTTGAGAAGGAGCCAGGTTGTCCTCCCTGGGCAGGAGGAATAGCAGTTGTATCTGAGCCTTGTGATATCTAATTGCCTCAGGATACTAGGGAGAGGGAGCCTTGGACTCCCCACCCGGAAGAGTCAGCTGAGTGAAGCTCTGATTCAATGGAAACGGTCAAGCAAGTAGGGGCCGTGTAACCCGCCACATCAAGACTGACCAGGTGCTTATGGTTATCTCCTGCAACATTACAAGTGTGAGAAGACATTTTAAAGCAAGTAACTATAACTGAAAGTCTACCACATATTTACATTTTAGACATAGTACTAATGCCTAAATTCAACCATCTACTTCATGGACAAATTGCATGAGAAGTTTTATATCTAAGATATAGAGGCTTTTTGTCTGATGGCAGTGAAAGACAACTTCACACAATACAATTTGTGTATGGAAGTGCTAAGCTTAGGCCCAGGATGGCTATTATCTCAGATACCTCATAATCAGTGAAAAGACATCCTGAACTTATCTTTAACACAGCCCTTCAAAGCTGATAATGGAATGTACTGTTTCTGTATCTGACTTGAGCACTATACTCACCAAACTATAAGATCAGTCCTTGAGCGCAACTGTGTCTTACTCAATTTTGTTATTCCAGTACCCAGCACAGTGACATAGGTGCTCAGCAAATACTTTTTAAAATTAACTAATTCTTAACTTACTAGTCTAGTTACAAAGCACCAAACTTTACTGTACATTTGCATTTGGGGATTGGGGTGTGCCGATTAGCAGCCTGAACTCTTTTTTGTGTTTCTTTTTCTTGCAGGGTTATCTATTGTTTGCCGGCTATCCTGTTGCCAGCTCTAAAGAAGCACGGTTACACAGATTGCTTCCAGGCAAATATTTGTATGCTAAATCTGTGAACCAGGCAGTTTTTAGCCCTTGCCAGCATGCGATCAGTCTTTTAAACAAGGGAAATACAAATGTGCTTGAGTAGTCTCACCAAGTATTTATAAATTGGGGTGCTTTAAAATCCAAATAAAGTCAGTCAACAATTTCTAAAGGAAAGATCATCTGTTTTGGCGCTCAGATTTTTGTAAATTTATAATGCATTGCTTGTACATTTTTTTCTTGAGCTATCCCGTGACTGACTATTTTCTTGAAGCTTTTCAAGGCACTATAAGAGGTGTCCTTCATCATGAATAGAAGTTATTTATTTACCTACAATTTAGTATGAAAGTTAACAAATTTTATTGATATTAAAATTGAAGTTAAATTTTGCACTTTAGCTAATCAAAGTTAAAGATTTTTCTGAACATAATATTGTAAAAGTTGGGTGGACTGAGAGTAACTAATATCAAAATCTTCTCAACATTTATATAATCTAAGATATAAAATAATTTTCGTTTAGCTCCATTTGTGGTATATTAATTAAAATTTTAAAAGTTTTATTAATCCAAGAAATATATACGTTAATTTGAAGTTCTAATGTCTCAAATTTCTTCCACTTCTAAGAATAAATTTCTTTTGATATTTTGGCAAGTCTTGAATAGTGCATAATTTTAATAATAACAATAGTAATCTTTTCAGTGATTTTTTTTCGTTTTATACATTGTTCAAAAACAATGTGATAATGTTAAATGCTGCAACATGAACATGGAAATAGGGGCTGATTTAAGTTATGAGGTAGACTATTGAGAATAAAAGCAAGATGACAGTGGTTTGCAGAAAATGGGGAAAGGTTATATAGAAACATTGCCTAAAACTGAAAGGAGGGATGATGAGGAAGACATGACATGAGAAGGAAACAGTGTGCAGACAGGGATTTTAGGTTAAAGGACAAGGGCTAGTGTAAATGCAACACCTAATAGCAGTGAGCAACATACCACCAACATGCTGGATTATAAATATCATTACTCACTAAAAGGAATGAGGGCTCCTTGGAGAAATGGCTAAATCCAGGGGAAGAACAGGTAGATTGCAAGATGACCCTGGGACACTCATTGTTCCAGAAAGCAAGGGAGTGCTTAAAGAAGTATGGAAACATGTCAAGAGGACAAAGAAGCCAGTTTGAAGGAGTTCTCGATCATTGGCTAACTCTGGACAATGTAGGTATAAAGATAAAAAATTAAAAAAAATAGGTCATTATGCATTGAATAAAATGGGGATGCATGCATCCACACAGAAATAAATAAATGAATAGAGTTTGATTAGTAATGAGTTATTCCAAAGCACATTTCTACAAAACACATAATAATTACAAAGGTCAAAAGAATACTTTCACAATGGAGTGAACCACAAGACATGACCATTAATGAAAGGATCACCATAAACAACAAAGTAATAAGGTGACCTGAACCTGTGTAGAACTGATAGAATGCTACGAGAGGAACACACATCACTGTCTAGTAGTTTTGCTGAGGAAACACAATGTAAATCTGGTTATGAGAAAGTATGAGGCAAACCAAATAGTGGGGCATTCCTCAAAGTAACTGATCTGTATCTTCAAAGTTCAAAGTCATAGAAGTCAAAGTAAAACTGAGAAATCATTTCTGATAGAGACTATAAAGACCTGATACTTAAATAGCCTGATTCTCAACTGGATCCTTTTGCTATAAGCAGCATTATTGGGATAACTGACAAAATTTGAGTGGGGTTTGAAGATTAGATGTGGTAAAGTATTAGAGTTAGTTTTCTGGTTTTGATAGTCATATTGTGGTTTTGTAATAAAACAACCTTGCATTTAGGAATTACCCACAACATATTCAGGGTAATGGGGCATCTGTTTTACAACATATTTTCAAATGGTTTAGGATAGAAAGTTATTTGTACTATACTTGCCACTTTTCTTTAAGTTTGAAATTGTTTCAAAAATAATATTAAAAATAAAAATGGACATGGGGGAATTTTATGTAGTCATGGTACCATTATAGATCTTGACTATGTATACTTTTGTCAAAACTCAATGAACTATATATTTAAAATGGGTACATTTCATAGTACCTAAATTACATTGGTACAGAAAAATACTATTGGTTAAAAAATACATAGCTGTGTTTGAAAATAAGAAAGAAATATCTTGATTGAAAATAAAAATGAAACTCACGATGGGGAGAAGGTTTGTATTCTATGATGTGAGGTGAGACATAAGGCATATGATCTCAAAGGCTAGCTGAGGATAGAAGACAAACAACCTGTATTTGTTGGGAATTTATAACTGGTATCCACTCATGAAGGGTAGAGCTGGAATTATACAGTCCATATATAAAAGATGACTGAAAGAATTTCAACAGGCTATCCCAGTTGTGAACACCCCAGACCAAAACCTAAAAGTGCACCACCCCTAACCCCAAGCAAAACTGCTAACTAAAGGCCTATACATTCCATAGGATGAGGCTTTAGGCAAACACCAAATCACCGCACAGAGAGGGACCTCTGCTCAGCAGCTCTTAAGCTGAAGTACCAAACATGAAAGAATATCTACTTCCATGAAAGACATTCAGAAGATTGAACAAAACGTCAAAAAAAGACAAGATAATAGAGCAAGATGGAAAGACTGTAAAGCAACTCTATTTATAATCCTCACATAAATAATGAAATAATGTTTACCAAAAAAAAAAAAAATTTACTAAACACTAAAGGGCAGTTATGAAACTAAATATAAAGCAAATTTTTATAAGAACTTTGAAAATTTAAAAATACAGTAAAAATGCCAATATATAGGATAGATTTGATACTACTAAAAAAGAATTTAACACTGGGTATAGCTGAAGAAGAGTTGAGTGATTACAATATAATGGATAAAATCTATAAAAATGCATTACAGAAGGGTGCCTGGACGGCTCAGTCTATAGAACATGAGACTTAATCTCAGGGTTGTGAGTTTGAGCGCCACGTTGGGTGTAGAGATTACTTAAAAATAAAATCTTTAAAAAATGCATTATTGAAAAGTTAATGAATGGTAATGAAGAGAAACTAAGAAACATGGAAAATGTGGCATGACGTTCCAACATATATAATGATAAGTGACAAGTGATATTTGACAAGATGGCAGTGTGTACGTGTGGTGGCATTTATCTCCCAGAATCCACGAGGGAAAAATTCCACATGTTGAAAAATTTCATGAGGTGAAAAATCAAGATGTAGAGCAGATACTTCTTTCAATATCTAAACACAACTTAGAGAAACTGCTAAATGTGAGGAATTAAAGAAAATGCTCCAAATCACCAGAAAATAAAAGTAGATGCCATGAGACAAGTACGAAGAGAATAGAACTGTAATAATAAAATTATATGTATTGCAAAGTTACCATAAGAGTACATGCAAAATAGACATTGTGAGACATTCAGGCTCACAAAGCATCCCTTCAACAAAGAGAAAAAATATGAAGCCAGAAGGAAGATATGGGATTCAAAAAACAACCATGAGAAAATAATTTATTTAAAAATGGTGAGGAACAAATAATAAGGTAAAATCACATAGTAAGCTTAACAAAGAATAAATATAGATTTTGAAGAGACAAAATTGGCAAACTACTTACAAGACTAAAATTAAGCAGAGACTGATTAATGAAACAAGATTAGTAGTGGAAAAAGACGGATCTGCAGATATAGTTATGTTTAGAATATAATAGTTGTATAAATTTAAACATTTTAAAGTATAGATTAAAGACATGCATTTCTTAAAAAAATAAACAATATCACAATGTACACAAAACAAATAGTAAATCCAGCTAGGTTAAAAGACTTCAGTTAAAGAAACTAAAGCAGGGGCGCCTGGGAGGCTCAATGGGTTAAGCATCTGCCTTCGGCTCAGGTCATGATCCCAGGGTCCTGGGATCGAGCCCCACATCGGGCTCCCTGCTCAGCGGGGATCCTGCTTCTCCCTCTCCCTCTGCTGCTCCCCCTGCTTGTGTGCTCTCGTCTCTCTGTCAAATAAATAAAAACTTAAAAAAAAAAAAGAAAGAAAGAAACTAAAGCAGTATTAAAACATAACCCACCATATAAGTCACCAGAATAAGGCAATTTTATTATTTCTCACTGATTATCAATTATATTGTATTTCCTTCTGCTCTTTGGTGAATATGAGAAAAGGGATCAGAAAATGTATTCTTAATTTATAAAACAAAAAAGGTTAAACCTATATCTTGTTTACCTTTGGAATCTTTAAATATACTACAATTATTAGAAATTTAAAATGTCACTAAGCCAAAGCAGAAGTAAAAATAGCTTTTGGAATGACACTTATAATTAGATTCATAAGGAAAAATTATTAGTCTCTACCTGAAGTTCAAAATTAAACTCTATTCTAGTGTGCCAGAGATAATTTGTGTGTTTTATCACTCATGAATAAATAACTATTCTCCTTGGGAAATCATTCAGTTCATCAATTATGATCTAGTGTTTTATCTAATATTTTCCTAGAAAAAAAGAGAAAATTGATCACCATTAATTAGTAACCATTTACTTGCACTTAAAGAATAAAATATAACTCACAAGCAAATATTTATTTTTCAAAAGTATATATCTATGTTTTGGACGCCTTTTAAACTTTTGCATGTGTGTTTTCTATACAAAATCACAAACCTCTAGGATTAAGTGTTTATTTAGTACAGTTAATCTGACTTACAATTTTAAAGTGCATTGATGTTCTAAGATTTCAATTTTTAACTGTATTTCACAAAGTGGTATTCTAAATATCTAAGAAAAAGATTAATAGATCAGATGTGATGTTTGTTTTGTTCCTACTTAAACACGTTTCTAACAGTGCTCCAATTGCTGGTTTATTTTTGATAGTGGATGTAAGTATAAATCTCTTTTTCTGTCCCCAAAGAGGGCAACTTATTCAGTTGACTAAATTGATTTGTATGCTTATCTCAGGCTTGTGTCCGACCTTGTACTCTGCGGAACTGAGTACCCATTTTATCTTCTAACTAGAATTTCTCTTTCCTCTCAAAATAAAAAGCCTCTGCAGGCCAAAAGTTCCAACCAACTTCTGTGGACCATGGTTCCAGTGTCACTTCAGTGTCTGAGGGACTGTTTGGGTCTCCTCCGCATACGCCCTACAGCTGGAGAGTTGATGGTCTGTTAGTCCAGTTCTCTGAGTCCTTGACATTCTACTGAGATCGGAACCATGCATGTACACCCCAGAGATGAGCCCAGGATTTCATACACAACTTTGTGGAGTCTGCTTTCCCTAAGCAACCCCTTCTGTGCAATCTCTCTGGTACTTTCTGTTTCTACGGCTCCCTTTTTCATTATTCCAATCAGAGAGATGCAGCTTTAGTACCCCCTCTGCTCTGCTTTTCTGTGACTTCATTTGCTTTTGGGACCAAGTAACAGGAGGGCAGAGAAGAAAAACACTAATAGGGGTTCATCACACCCTCTTGGGGCCACAGTTCCACTGATCAAAAAGGGAGATTTCCTGCCTCGGAATTTTGGCTCCTCAGGACTCCTGCTCACAGGGCTGGCCCCACAGGATGACTTGGAGCAAGGGATACAAGAGAATTAAGAAAGGAAGAGACTAGCTCCAAATAATCAGGGAAAAACGCTGTTGCCAAAAGCATCAAAGCAATTCTTATTCTATTCTCTTCTTAAGATCAGCAGGCTTTACTGGAAATTTCAGCTGGTTGTACACTTCTGAAACAAGGAGATTGTGGCTAAGCGTCTTTCTCATCTTCATAATCTGAACAATTGCAGCTTTCTCTCTAATTGCACCAACTTGCACACTGTTAACAGTATGTAGTATTTAGAATGCCTTCCTAATTCTTTATTAGCAGCCATTGCCTATATTTTCTCAGCTTCTCCCTGCTTTCCTTGCATGAGCTCATCTAACAAGGAAATGCAGCTATTTTGTTTGTCTTCTCTCCAAACTGGACCATTTATGTCAGTGTTCTAACTCATCCCTGATGGTTTCTGAGATATATAGACTATTCCACAAGACTCAGTAGTTACTCTTAAGGAATTTTTAGGTAGAATTGGTCCCTGTTAGGAGGAGACTCTTGGTGTCACTTTCGTTATCTTGAAAACTGGTCCCTTCCCTGAGGTTCTTACTTTTTGAAAACTTGATGCTGTTTCAACTGAAAAATTGGCAAGACTATTAAAAAATAAGTTGAGGGGATCTGTTTAAGACATTGAAAAGTAATTGTAAACAACATTGGGTAATTGTGACTTTCAGTTGTTCTGTATCAGTTAATTTTTTTTGTGCTCTTTTCCCTGTGTACATGGTGGTTTTATTTTTCTCCAATAAAACTTTTATTTAAAAAAAAAAGAAAATAAAAGAATGAAAAAATGGGGGTTTGCCAGGCTCCTCAAGCCAGAACTACAGTGCTTCTTTGGATTGCTCCCTGTCTACACCCCCGTGGCTATGTCTGTGCTTGGGACTACATTGAGCTCAGGCTAGAGAATGCCAAAGGCAAGTGAAAACAACAGTATACTACCTACCTCAGGATCTGAATTCTGGTCCTATTCCTCAACCTACCTGCTACTTTTACTTTTCAGATCCTCAAAGAGCTGCTCCATGAGTGTGGACCAGCTTTTATAGCCATAGTGAGGAGGAGAGACACATAGGTTTTCTCCATCTCACCCAGAAAGAGAACCCCTGGAGGAAACTTAGAAAAGTAAATGGGTCAAACACAACAGTTCCCACCACTGCAGCTGGTCTCCAGGCCACAAATAACAGTCACCTTCTTCCTCTTGTGACACCCATTCTAGATTTCTGTCACCCTCAACACTTCTGGTCTCAGTTGTTTTCCTGGTGGCCGGACCTGAGAGATCTGAGCACATTGTCACCATGCTCTTTTCACACTGGAATTGCTACACTTGTCCATTTCTCATCAAAATTGGGCAAGTAGAAGCTAAGAAGTGTTTATATGGACCATGTGGATCTCAAGCACATTTTTCCCTCACCCTAAGTTCTACATCTTCTACATGATAAGGCTCAATTACACCTGTCAAGATATTATTAATTGTTAGAGGATATTATTTTGAAGGATAGTTACTTCTTTATCAGCAATTCAGAATAGAAAGGCTCCATGCAGTATGTGCCCTCCTTAATACCCATCACCAGGCTAACCCATCCCCCCCCCCCTCTAAAACCCTCAGTTTCTCGGAGTCCGTAGTCTCTTATGGTTCATCTCTCCCTCCAATCCCGTCCCCTTCATTTTTCCCTTCCTGCTCCTAAAGTCCTCCATGCTATTCCTTATGTTCCACAAATATGTGAAACCATATGATAATTGATTTTCTCTGCTTGACTTTTTTCACTTAGCATAATCTCCTCCAGTCCCATCCACGTTGATGTAAAAGTTGGGTAGTCATCCTTTCTGATGGCTGAGTAATATTCCATTGTATATATGGACCACATCTTCTTTATCCATTCATCTATTGAAGGGCATCTCGGCTCTTTCCACAGTTTGGCTATTGCAGACATTGCTGCTATGAACATTGAGGTGCATATGGCCCTTCTTTTCGCTATATCTGTGTTATACGGAAACAATGAATCATGGATCACTACATCAAAAACTAATGATGTATTGTATGGCGACTAACATAACATAATAAAATAAAATTAATTTAAAAAAGTCATGGGGATGAAATGTACATATGGTAACTACAGTTGATAATACTCTATTGTATATTTTTGAAGTTTCTGAGAGTAAATCTTAAAAGTTCTCATCAGAAGAAAAAAATATCTGTAATTATGCATGGTGATGGTTGTTAACTAGACTTACTGTGATCATTTTACAATATATTCAAATATCAAATCATTATGTTGTACACCTGAAACTAATATAATGTTATATGTCAATTATACTTCAATAAGAAAATAAAAAGTAAATCATTTGGCGCATGGAAAAAAAAAAGAATGAAAAGGCAATAATGTAATAGTTGAAGGAATGTACTTACTAATCAAGAAGTCCAGTGTTCAAATATAGGTTACTAGTTGCTCACTTTTGGAAAGTTCTGAAAAGTTCTGAAAGTTCAGATCTATCTGATCTCAGTTTTATCATCTGTAAACTGAGCATAAGTAGATTTTAACTATATGGGATTGGTATTTGGATTATGTGATAAAACTTATTGGGATACACTTAACCACAGTGCCAGATGCATAAATACTCTTGTGAAATATTTCTATTCTTACTGTTTTCTATGACATACCACAAGGATGGCCTCAGGTCTCATTTTCCCTCAGGACACATAGCTGATGTGTGTTTGCCCAATATAATTAATAATAGTGGCCCCTTTCACTTTGAAAATTATCCCAGTTTGGACACTAATATTTTATGCTCACCATTGCCTTTTGTTGGCCTCATATACATTTGAGTCTATGTCCTTAGCATTTCTAAAATCCATCACTTTCTTTCCATCCTTTTTCTTTGTTTCTGTAAAATTTCTTTGAATTTTTTGCATGGATCACTGCTATAGCCTTTAGGCCAGTCCATTGTCTCCAGTATGGCCCCTTTGATCCTGTTTAAACATTGAGAGCAGAACCAACTCTCTAAGTTTACATAAATTCATATCACTAAGATTGTTTACAGATATTCCAGAGCCATCTTTACAGAAATTTTTTTCATGGTAGGGGCACTTGGGTGGCTCAGTCATTAAGCGTCTGCCTTCGGCTCAGGTCACGATCCCAGGGTCCTGGGATCAAGCCTCACATCAGTCTCCCTGCTCCACGGGAAGCCTGCTTCTCCCTCTCCCACACCCCCCTGCTTGTGTTCCCTCTCTGTCAAATAAATAAATAAAATCTTTAAAATTTTTTTTTCATGGGGCGCCTGGGTGGCTCAGATGGTTAAGCGTCTGCCTTCGGCTCAGGTCATGATCCCAGGGTCCTGGGATCGAGTCCCGCATCGGGCTCCCTGCTCCTTGGGAGCCTGCTTCTCTCTCTCGCTCTCTCTGTCCCTCACAAATAAATAAATAAAATCTTAAAAAAAAAATAAAATAAAATAAATTTTTTTTTCATGGTAAACACAGATCATTATGATCTAAAACCAGCCCATATATTCTCTAACAGGCTGCCATCATGGAGCTCTGTTTTCTGGGAATGATGAAGTAAAGACATTGCTTTCTTGAGGTAACATCTGTAATCCTTTCCGTCAAATTAGACAATGTATGAAAATACTGACTGGGACCCCATTTCCCAATGGAAAAAAATATCAAGTGTTATCAAGTTAAAACTCCTAACCAACTTCTGAAAAATGGAACTAAAATATATTTAAAAGCTTAGATTTATAACAATTGATAATGTCAGGATGCACAATGCTGAAAATATCTCTGTGTCATCGCTAAACAATCAATATATTTGTTAACAAGCAGTTAACTTTTATGCTTTTATGTAGTAACATATACATTTGTTTGTTAGGCCATAAATGTTAACATTTATAATATAGAAAGGTAAAAACACACACAAATGAATATTTGTTAGAAAAAATTAAATTTAAAATGCTCAACAAAAAAACAAAATGAGGGGCACCTGGGTGGCTCAGTTAGTTAAGCGTCGAAAGCTTGCTTCCAGCACAGGTCACGATCTCATAGGCTATAAGATCGAGGCCCACATGGGGCTCCATGCTCAGTGGGGAGTCGGCTTGAGGATTCTCTCCCTCTGCTCCTCCCCCCACTCGTTCTCACCCTCTCACTCTCTCTCTCTCTCAAATAAATAAATAAATCTTTAAAAAAAATGATTCTCGGTGCGCCTGGGTGGCTCAGTCGTTTAAGCATCTGCCTTCAGCTCAGGTCATGATCCCAGGGTCCTGGGATTGAGCCCCACATTGGGCTCGCTGCTCAGCAGAGCCTGCTTATCCCTCTCCCTGTTGATTCCCCTGCTTGTACTCTCTCTCTCTCTCTCTGTGTGTCAAATAAATAAATAAAATCTTTAAAAAAAATGATTCTGCCAAAAAAGTTTTAGTCTCAAGTGAGAAAGAGAATTGAATCATGCAAAAAGTTGAGGAGGGAGAACAGAGTAGGTTTGAAGCAAGCACGGTTTGTCACTGATTGTGAAAGTTTATAGTGCTGATTTGTGTATGAATGTATGTTTTCAATTATCTTGGATATATTGGTAGCAATTCCTAAAAGTGGAATTGCTGGGTCATGGAGTAACTCAATCTTTAACATTTTGAGAAATTATCAAACTGTTTTCCACAGTGGTTGTGCCATCTCATGTTCCCACCAGCAGTATATGAGGGTTCTAAGTTCTCCATAGCCTATAGAAATTTGTTAATTTCCTTTTTGGGTGGGGGGTGTTGATCTAGCCATCCTAGTAGATGTAAAGTGTTATCTCATTGTGAAGTATACATTTCTCTGATGACTAACGATGTTGAGCATCTTTTCAGATGCTTGTTGGCTATTTCTATATCTTTCTTGGAGACATGTCTATTTAAGTATTTTGCTCATTTTTAAGTTGAGTTATCTATTTATTGTTGACTTATAAGAATTGTTTCTATATTATGAGTACTAAACCATTATCAATTGCATGATTAGCAAAATATTGTCTCCCCTTCTGTGGTTACCTTTTCACTTTTTTGATGGTGTCTTTGAGCCGGAAAGTTTTTAATTTTGATTTAGTAGTCCAAATTATCTATGTTTTCTTTTGTTACTTGTGCTTTTGATGTCATATTTAAGAATATTAAATTTAAGAATATTAGCCTTGTCTAATACAAGGCTATGAAGATTTATACTTAAAAGTTTTCTAGGTTTAGCTCTTATATTTACATTGATCCATTTTGAGTTAATTTTTATATATTGTTGAAGAACAGATCTAAATTGATTCTTTTTAGAGTGGATATATAGTTGCCCCATCATCATTTGTTAAAATGACTATTCTTTCTCCATTGACTGGTCTTGATCCCTTTGTCAAAAATTGATTGGCTATAGATATATGAGTTTATAATAACAATACTCATAATAGCTAAAAGGTAGAAACAACCCAAATATTTATCAACTGATGAATGGATAAAGTAAACATGGTATACTTAGGTACAATATATATTCATGGCACAATACTTATGGTATGCTCATGGTTCAATAGTATATTGATGCAAACATGGAATATTATTCAGCCTTAAGAAAGAAGGAAATCCTGACTTTTATGACAACATGAATGAAACTATAAGATATCATGATAAAAGAAATAAGCTAGACACAGAAAGACAAATATTGTATGATCGTTTTTTATATGGGGAGTTTAAAATAGTCAAACTCATAGGAGCAAATAGTAGAATGGTGGTTGCCAGGGCTTGGGGAAAAGGGGAAATGGGGAGATGTTGATCAAAGGACACAAAGTTATCCTTTGTATCCATTATGTAAGAAGAATAAATTCTGGATATCTAATGTACAGCAATGTGAATAAAGCTAACCATACCGTTATTGTATACTTGAATTTGCTAAAAGAGTAGGTCTTAAATGTTCTTACCACACACATGCACAAAGAAAATGGTAACCATGTGAGGTCATGGATATGTTAATTGGATTGATTGTGGGGATTGCTTTGCCATGTATACATAGATCAAAACACCAAGTCATACCCCTTAAATATTTACAATTTTTGTTTGTCAATTATACCTCAATAAAGATGGAAAAATATTATGTAAAGTACTTAAATCTGATACTGGCACATAATACAGGTTCAATAAGCATTTGTTTTTCTGCTAAAAAACAATTTGTGTAATGAGAAGTTTGCTACAGATCCTCTTTTGCCCATTTACAAATAACGATGCAGTATAGTGCCACAGGACCTGGCTCAGAATAAATAGCTACATATGGTCAGATAAAAAAAGCTGCATGTTGTATGATTCCATTTGTGTGAAAAATCCAGAATAAACAAATCCATAGAGACAGTAAGCAGATCAGTAGTTCCCAGGGATTATAGAGGAAGGGAATTGGGGTAGCTGTGTGATGGGTTTTCATGTGGGGTGATGAAGAGGTTCTGGAACTAGATAATGGTAATGGGTGCACAACACTATGAATATACTTAATGCCACTGAACTGCACACTTTAAAATGATTGAAATGGTTCATTTTGTGTGTATTTTACCACAGCAAAATAACTCAATTAATTGGATTCCCATGGAAATTGATTTTACTGAAAGTTATGAGATCACTAAAACTAAGCCAAAGTTTTGATGTAAAAAAAAAGAGAATGAATACAGAAGCAACAATAAGCATGAACCTTGAAAACATGCTAAGTGAAAGAAGCCAATCACAAAAGACCACAATTGTATGATTCCATTTATATGAAATGTCTAGAATAGGCAAATCTACAGAGAAAGAAAGTCAATTGGTAGTTGCCTAAGGCTGGGGGAATGAAGGCTTAGGGGCTGAGGGCTAAGTGGTATGGTTTTTTTTTTGGGGTAATGGACATGTTCTAAAATTGATCGTGGTGAATGGTTGTCCAATTCTGTGTATATACTAACAATTGAATTGTAGACCATAAATAGGTTAATTGAATGATATGTGAGTTATAACTCAATAAAGTTGTTTAAAAAAAAGATACTGAATAGGTGATTGATGAAAGGACAATTTTAGACCAATTGTGAGACTTGGAGGACCTGATAGTCTCCATCATTTTGGTGCATCTGAAAGAACTCTACAGAAAGATGGCTTCGTAAGTCTTCAGGGTAGGTGGTAGATGCTCTAGCATGAAAAAATTGCAAAATGCATCTTTGTTCATATTCCAGTTAGTAATTTTCTTTGTAAGGTACTGCAATGCTTTCATTTTAATCCCTTTTGTTATGCCCCTTGCTACCTTCTGTATGAATTTTCTTTCAACTTTTTAAAAAATTTTAACATGACACAACTCTAAAGCAAAAATGAAAGCTAATATGAAAGAAAGAGTTGAAACACATTCAGGACAATGACAAAGTACACAGTGACAGAGGATGTCACAGACCGGATATGAGTGTGAGCCTCTCTCAGGACCAGGAAAGTGGAGATATACATGTTTCCATTGTTGATATTCAATGTGATTTTTAAAATATCTACACATGAGTCTGATATTCTACCAACTGTGTTTTGGACTATAACTGGAAACTTCCCACATATTATTTTTCTTTTGAGGGCATAAATACAAATTTTTCTTATATAAACTTTGGCCAAGACCCTTTAACCAAAAGATATATTTGTTCTATGAAGTTTAGATATAAAAATAAACAGAGGTGTTTTACTGGGAAATCATTACAGGAAAAAAGTTTTGCAGGAGAAACCTGTAAGTATACATCCCCAACTATATTCTAGTTTTCTTTGCCCTATTCCTGTGAATAATCCTTTCTTTCCCCATGTCACCATTCTTTTATCCCTGGAAAATATATTTCCATTTTCAAAATATATTTTAACATTTATTCATACCTGAGACGTGTTTCCTGAAAATACTAAATGTCTGCCTAATCTGGGTTACATGTATATCCTATGTTTTCCTCCTGTTACCTTTGTCTTAGCTATGATGACATATTATTTAGTTGTGCATTGTCTTTATTTCATACACCCTCACATTCCCTGAGGGGAACAATACCTAGCTTATTTCTGAATCCCTATGTCTAGCAGAGCACCTAGCACTTGGTAGCACTCAAAAACATTCAATGAGTGAAGGAAGGAAGGAATCCAAGCTGAGCAATTATTTGTAACAAGCCTGTGGCTCAGGAGAGAAGCTAGAGCTGCTGATACATATTTATAAATTTTCTGTTTAGAGTAGGTAGTTGAAGCTTTACGAGTGGATGAGATCACTACAGGAGAACGTAAATAGCAGTGGTTCTCAAATTTGGCTACACTTTAAAATTACCTAGGGAACTTTTAAATCAATAAAAATGCCCAGGATGTACCCCAGAAATTTTGAAACATCTCTGTGGGTGGGACCAAGAGATTCAGTTTTGTAAAATCTCCCAGGTGATTGTAATGTGAAGTCTGAGTTAAGAAATACTGGTAGAGTTAAAAAAATAAATAAAGAAGAAAAGACATCAGCTGAATGCAAAAGCCTGTAGAATAAAAAATATCTAAAGATCAGGATAAGAAAGAGTATAGATAAACAGCAAAGATAAAGGAATAAATTAAAAAAAAAAAAAAAAACTGGGAGAGAAGACTCAGAAAAGTAGGTGAATCTGAAGTGGTAGGTGTCACAGAAGCCAGGAGAGGAGAGATTCCTGAGAAGGAAGAGTTGTGTAGTAAAGTGTAAAACGCCAGATTCCCTAGACATTAAAAACTAAACTAAAAGCAGAGAGAGAGACAGATTTTTAGAAGTCATCGGCAGCTTTTTATTAAAAGCCGTTTAGATGGTGGGATACTAAGGGTCCAAACTGTAGTGATTAAAGGAATAAATTAAATGTACAAACTACTAATCTCCCTATAAATCATATTTGTTATAAAGTATTTTCAAGGAATTAGGTCAATGTTTATTTTGTTTCTTTCTTTAAGAGATCATCATTCTTTATTATTCCATAATATTACTGTATAAATTTTCACACTAAAATGTAATATGATATAATCCTAAATATGTAATGTAATCCCCCAAATAACATGAATCGCCTTCCATGTAATCACAAAGTAATCTCCTTTATATTGTATGTAGGTAAACAGTTATAAAGCTGTGGAAACAAAGAGAAGGGAACTAATCTATTTCTTATTATTCTACTGGGTGAGACAAAAGCTGATTTGCATGTATTTTCTTCAGATAAGGAATGTCTGTTACCTCACTTTGCCAGTTACCTCAATAGAAAACACCAGGATTTTCCTGATCAAGGTATCTTGTTGCCATTAATGACTCCAAAACTGAGATAATGCAGATGAGAAAGTAGTAAATTGTCATCTTCTCCTAACTGATGAAAAAGTAATTGCTATTTAAGTCAAAATAGGCTCTACACTAACTTGTCTCCTGCAGAAAATAGTTATCAGATCCCAATAAAACTCTACTCAAATAACTTAAAAAGCGTATGTTAAGCCACAACATACAAATTATAATTGTTTAGGGTTAATATATTTTTTGTTTGTGTACATTGCTTTGTATGAAATAGAAACTCAAAGAGTGTGGTTGGATGAATTTATTAATCAGGCACCCAGCAATGGGAAAGATATACATATTTTATGGCCCTAAATTGTGATTCCCAACCTTTCCAGTTGGAAGATATCTTTAGGTCTTTACTTATATCATACATTAAAGGGGCAATGCCTTCATTTATTGGTCTGCAAACAATGGAATGCTTATACTAGATTTTGTGGCCTCCTTACTCAAAACATTCACAGATTGAGAAATCCCGTGCCAGAATCCAATGGAATTTGTTTCATCCTGAAGGAACATTTTTGCTTGACAAATACATGAATAAAACTTTGAAACCTTTAAGACTTGCATTTAAATTAAAAGTGTTTAAACAGGGACTCCTGGGTGGTTCAGTCAGTTAAGCATCCGACTCTTGATTTCTGCTCAGGTCATAATCTCAGGGTCATGAGATTGCGCCCCGCATTGGGCTCTGTGCTGAGCACGGAACCTGCTTGGGATTCTCTCTCTCCTCCTCCTTCTGCCCTTCCCTGTTTTTTTTCTCTCTTTCTCTTTAAAAATGTTTAACCAGATATTGTGCATTTCTTAGTTGTCTAAGAAAGTAGAGCTGCTGTAGATTTCCTATGATTTTTCAACAATATCAGTCTATATCTAATATCTTCTATTTTATTTCAGCTGTTTGAAATGAAAATTCAGTAATGTATAAACTATTCTTCTATGAAAATCAAAGCAAAATTAAATAAAGAGTCTCAACTCTACAAACTAGTGTGGTACCAGACACTTCTACATGCATTTTGGGTTCTTCCTCTAGGGGAAACAAAACAAAACAAAAACCTTGATCTTGACCCTAAATTCTTCTACAGACATTGTTCTTTTTCTTAACCTCCTTTGCAGCATAGCTTCTTGCTACTTCTTACTCATCTCTTCCATTTTCTTTGATCTCACTCTGGTAGGATTGTAGTCTCTACTCACCTAAAACAAAGCTCATCAGGGTCACTAGTGATAACATTGCGACTAAACCCAGTATTCACTGTTCAGTTCTTACCCGTTAGTACAATTTGATAGTTCTGTTCTCTTGACTCACTTTCTACAGTTGGCTTCTCCCATCTTACATATCACTCCTTCCCAGTCTCCTTTCTGATTTTTGATCCTCTTCCCAAACCTGTAAACCTCAGAATTCCCAGGTCTGGTGTATCAAACTGTCTAACTTTTCCCTGGATTTTTAGCACCTTAAAAACATAACAGATTTAAAACCAATCTCTTGATTCTTGCTGCTATTGATAAAAGACAGTTTTTCCAAAAAATCTTTCACTTTCTTCAGGATCTCAAGCCAAACATCTTGATGTCATGACTTATCTCTTTCTCTCTTACCTCCCATACAATTCAGAAGCAAATTGTGTTAACTCTACCATCACAATATATCTAATATTTGATAAGCTGCCATTTTTTCTTGCCTCCATTATTGCATTATCCTCTTATTCTATTTCTCTGCATTCACCCTTATTCCCTAAGGTATTTTTTAAATGTTTTCCATTTACTCAAATCCCTTTAAAATCTTCTCTTAAAATCCACTGTGTTTATAATTGTCCATAAAATGCTACATGATTTTGTTCCCCATTCACTATCAGGCCTTATATCCTTCTAAACTTCTCCTTGTCCTCTCTGTTTGGACCACATTCTCTTTCCTCCACTGGCATTTTCCCAGCAAACACACTTTCCTTCAGGCAAGGGCAAGAAGTCATCACCTGGTTCTGAATGTTCATCATTTCTTTTGGATTCTTAATATATTTCTAGGTTTCCCTCCCTCAGCTACTGGCATCTAAATAATATGTTTAAACTGCCATTCAGACAAGTGAACGCATCAACTTCTCACCTCACCTCTTAACTCTTACCAGCCCATTTGTTTAATTCTGCCTTGGGAATATGAAGATATAGAAATATCAATAATGCTATTGACAGTCATTTTTAAGAGCTGGAAACAAGTTATTCTTCCCATAAAATGGGCTGGAACCCCAGAAACTGGTAGAGATATCAATTAAAGAATTAAACTTAGAGCAATATTTGGTAGTAACTGGGTCAATAAAATAACCTCTTCTTATTTAAAACTTATAGATGCCATAATTAAAATTCTGTAGTGGAAATTGAGGTGGACAGTGACAAAACAAATCCCACACTTTCCATGGTGACCAATCTCCAGACTGGTTCCCAGTGATCCCTACTTCCTGATATTCACACCACTGTGTAATCCTCTTCCAGACTGTACCATGCATGGCTGGTCTGTGTGACCTATAAAATATGACAGAAGTGATGGTGTGTGACTTATGAGGCTAAATAATAATGAAAATTGTGGCATCTGCCTCTCTTGCTGTCTTTCAGATCACGCAGTCTGGGGGAAGTCAGCCGCTATGTCATGAGAACACACAATGGTCCTGTGAAGAGGCCTCTATTACAGGGAATTAGTGTTTCCTGTCAACAGCCATGTGAATAAACCATCTTAGAAGAAGATCCTCCTGCTCCTGCCAAACCAACAGATTCTTCAGTCCCATCAGGTCTCTCACGAGAGGCCATGCGATACAACCGCTCAGCTACATTGCTCATGAATACGTAACTCATAGAAACTGTGAGATACGAAATATTTATTCTTTTAGTCATTCATATTTGGTATAAATTTATTATACAGCAATAGGTAACTAATATACCTCTCAAAATTAATGTGTTAAATGCCAGCTTTATGTATATACAAATAGTCTTCTAATAAACAGATGACTGTCCAGCAGAGGAGTCTAGTTGCTTGTCTCCTACTATAAAGGCCAAAAAGGGCAGACACTCATTCTTCCAGCAACTTCCAGTTCCCAACGTTGCAGCTTGAACATCTAAATGTGACATAAGCTAATCCAATGTCACTTGTGACTTTGAGTCAAGAGTTAATTGCACGGTAATGGAAAATAAACCCTAGTGGCAGCTATAGAAATTGCAGTGAATCTAGGTATCCTGTTGTGCTGGTGGTAGAACAGGCAGCAGCAACACCCAGTGCCCAGTGCCAGTGCCGATCAGAGTTACAGTTTCCAGTATTCAGCTGCGGAAGCGGAAGTGTCTTTACCCAACTGATTCAGTGGTGAGATTTAGCGGTGGTTTTTACTTTTATCTTTCCATTATTGCTGCCAGTTTTCCGAGCCTGATCATCTACAATTCCAGAAAATCTAGGTATATATCAGTTAAGGTAACTGTGGCTGCTTTAATAATTCACTCAGAACTTTAGTGGGTTTAAACACCGAAGTTCATTTCTCATCAACTCAACCTTCAAAGGGGTTTTGGTCAGTAGATGGTTCAGGCTGTTTCCATCTTGATACTCTACGACCCCCACGAGGACCTAGTCAGAGAGACAGAGAGAGACAGAGAGAGAAAGAGAGACAGAGAAAGAGAGAGGCTGGAGAAGTTACTCCAATTTCAAAGCTTTTATTTACATGAAAGTGGCACAAATCACTTATGCTCACATTCCTTAATAAGACCAGACACCAGACCTATGTAGATGCACAGGTGAAGGAAGATATAGTCCATAGCTTGCAGCAAATTCTCAGCAACAACTCTATTCAATAGAATAGGAAGTACAGAATCTGTTGGTAGCTATCCATCTCTGCCACACTGCGCTATGAGTCTGATATAATAAGTTTGTGTATTTTTCTTAAATCAGCCAGAGGTAGTTTCCTTGTATCTGGGAATCTGCCTAATAGAGCTGTATTCTCAGTTACTTGATCAAAATCAACCTATAATTTGGCCAGTTAGGATAAATTAAGTTGAATTAACTTTTTTGCATTATTAAATTTCTTATTTTTTGAATAATTAATAGACCATTGATCGATAAATTGTTCATGAAATCCACTCTCATCTGTAGCTCTATGAAAAAGTTGCAAGCCTCTGCTTATTGTATACATATTTAGAAACAAGAGCTCGAAGTTATAAACCATTTGTCAATTATGGCAACATTATATTCTAATAAAACCTAGAAGCATCTTATTTCTTCAACCTTCGTTAATCAGCAACACCAATAGCCAACAATACCACTAAGCACATTTTTTTTCAGAAATTATTTCAAATAATGGAAAATAATTTTCCCAGAAACAGTTGGGGATTATTTAGAATTATATTATTTATTAGATTTCTTTGTCATCTAAATAATTATAGTCATATAATGTTTTATTGCTACAGAGAATCTCTACAAATTATAAATAAGCTTAAAATTGTTATATTGTTAGTTTTCAAATTTATTTTCTTGAAAAAGTCATTGCTAAGAGAACAAAGAGACCAGACAGACTGGGAGAACATATTTGCAGACGCATAGTTGGTAAAGTACTGGTATCCAAAATATATAAATATCTCTTAAAACTCAAAAATAAGAAGAAAAACAACCCAGTTAAGAAGTGGTCAAAAGTTTTGAACAGACATCTCATCAAAGAAGACAAATAGATGGAAAATAAGCGTATGTTAAGATATTCAACATCATATGGCATCATGGAATTGCAAATTAAAACAACAATGAGATAACATTACACATCTATTAGAATGGCTAAAATCCAAAACACTGACAAAACCAAATGCTGGCCAGACTGTAGAACAACAGAAACTTTCATTCACTGCTGGTGGGAATGCAAGATGGGATAGCCATTTAGAAGACAGTTTGGCAGTTCTTTGCAAAACTAAATATACTTTTACTGTATGATCCAGCAATTACAGTCTTTGGTATTTATCCAAAGGAGTTCAAGACATATGCCAACACAAAAACCTTCACACTATGTTTATAATAACTTTATTCAATATTGAATAAACTTGGAAGCAACCAAAGATGTCCTTCGGTAGGTAAGTGGTTAAATAAACTGTGGCACATCCAGACAATGTAATATAATTCAGCATCAGAAAAAAAAAAGAGTTTTCAAGCCATGAACAGACATGAAGGAAACTTAAATGCATATTGCTAAGTGAAAGAAGCCAATCTGAAAAGCCTGTATACTGTATGGTTCCAACTATATGCCATTCTAAAAATGGCAAAACTATAGGGACAGCAAAAAGATCAGTGGTTCCCAGGGTTTTGGAGAAGAGGTAGAGAGGGATGAATAGACAGAGAACAAGAGATTTTTTAGGGCATGAAACTATTCCATATGATAAAGTAATAGTGAATACATGTCATTATGCATTTGTCAAAACTCATAGAGGGTACAACACAAAAAGTGAACACCTGGTGTAAGTGGTGAGCTTTAGTTAATAATAATGCATTATAATTATGCAGCCATCAAAAGGAATGAAATCTTGCCATTTGCAATGATGTGGACGGAACTGGAAGGTATTATGCTGAGTGAAATAAGTCAATCAGAGAAAGACATGTATCATATGATTTCAGTGATATGAGGAATTCTTAATCTCAGGAAACAAACTGAGGGTTGCTGGAGTGGTGGGGGGTGGGAGGGATGGGGTGGCTGGGTGATGGACATAGGGGAGGGTATGTGCTATGGTGAGCGCTGTGAATTGTGTAAGACTGATGAATCACAGACCTGTACCTCTGAAACAAATAATACATTATATGTTAAGAAAAAAGATATTAGGAAGGGAAAAATGAAGGGGAGGAATCGGCGGGGGAGACGAATCATGAGAGACTATGGACTCTGAGAAACAAACTGAGGGTTCTAGAGGGGAGGAGGTTAGGGGGATGGGTTAGCCTGGTGATGGGTATTAAAGAGGGCATGTATTGAATGGATCACTGGGTGTTATACACAAACAATGAATCATGGAACACTACATCAAAAACTAATGATGTAATGTATGGTGGTTAACATAACACAATAAATAAAAAATAATAATAATGCATTATAGTGGTACCTTAATTGTAATAAATGTACCACACTAATGTAAGGTGTTAATAATAGGGGAAATTGTGCATGTATGGATGAGAAGTTATATGGGAAATTTATGCTTTCTTTTTTCTCTGTAAACCTAATACAGCTCTAAAAATTAAAGTCTATTAATTAAAAAATAAATTATTAAGTTTAAGTAATGGGATAACAAATTCTGGGAAAGATCATTATGTTTTATTTTTATGCAATTCATTTATCTAAAAAGAGAAAAGAAAGCTATTACATTCACTCTAAATGCAACTAGATGGTTTAAATAGGCTTGAAAACTTAAGGCTTAAACAGTTCCAATGTGATTTCTGTCCACCACCAATTCATGAACGATCTTTCTGACCTCCTATCCATGACCTCATAATTCATGTGTTCTGATTTTTTACAACAACTTTGTTCCCCAGATTATGTTTGGCTCATTTTCTCCCTGCATTCTTCTGTAGTTTGGTTTTACTAACGTTGACCAACAACCAGAATGATATTGAGGTGGTCCTAAGTTACATGTTGCATTGTTACATGTACCTTAGCTCTTTGTTTTGCCAGGGGAGGAGAATGGATCTTGACCCAAGGAGGAGCTTTGTATTGCCCAGTCTCCTAAAAGGTACTGTGATTTATCTGATTTATTGACACTGGAAAAAGTCAAATGCATTTCAGTAAATGCGTACTGAAGGAATAAGAGAAAAAATTAATTTTATTTTCTGCTGCTTCTAGCATTTTATTTTCTGTAGCTTCTTCTATTACCCTAACAGATCTCAGATTCAATGTCTATCACAAATCTCCCCATCTTTGTTTCCTTTATTAACCCTCAGGTACCAAGCTTTTCTATAATAGAAATAACAGGAGAAACTTCTCCAGTCACCCTAAGAAGTAGAATACTTAATAACACAAGATGGTTTGGGCTTTTACAACAGTCTTGGATTAAGCCACAAAACCAGGTATAGTTGATTATTAGCTTAGACATGATGGGAGGATTCATTGTATTTACTTAGGACAGTTCAATCAGAATACATACCAATCAAAAAATAAGGGGTAGACACATGTCAAACCTAACAGTAATATGCAGAAAAAAAATAAAAATCAAATATTCCTTCTAATAATTTTTGAGTTTTTCATTGATTCCTGAAAAATCCACTTTTGTTTTTTTAGTAAGAATGGGCATCTCAAAAGAAGAATAGTTTGATTTAAAATACGTGTATCTAGGAATTTCAGAAGTCATTCATTCATAAATTTATTAAGCAAATATTTTTTCAGTCCCCTAGTATGTATGAGGCCCTCTACAAGTCACTATAAAGTTAATATAAGGATAAACATGATGCCTGCTTCATGGAATTTAAAATCTGATTAATAAAAAGCAACAGCTCCTTCCAATTTACCTATTTTTAGGTATTTGGAATGAATCAAACTTTAACAAAGCGCAGATATAGTGACACAAACATACAGGGCTTATTTGGGTCACATACAAACATTCCAGATGTAGGTAATTATTGTCATTTCTTCAGTCGTTCAATCAAAGTGGGCTTATAAACTTTTTATTGTCTTCAGATTTCCCTTGTGACCTCCTCCCATGATCATAAGATGCCTACTGCAACAGCTCATTATAAAGGAGTAATAATTTTGATGAATAAATGAAGGAAGGAAACAAAATAACATCTATACACAAGGAGCAAAAACTCAAGAGGAAGCCTACAGTATACTTCTGTTTACATTTAATAGGTCTAAACTTGGATTATATTGCCAACACTGGCTGAAAGATGACCAAGAAGATTACTTTAGTTAAATGAAAGACCCTTTAATATTAAGACTACACAATTACTAATTATTATTTTCCAGGGTAACTGACCAATAGAGAACTCCAAACCAGCCTGTAAAGAACAAACTTAAAGATAATTCTCAATTCTGTTAAAAAGCAAAGCATTAAATAATACAGAGTATACATAAAGTACTCAGTAAAGATTAATGCTCATTTTTCTTTGAAAGTTGTTTTAAAGGTATAGTGGAGATATTACCCAATATATTACTTATTAAACATGTATTGACAAACAACTATATATCGGCTATTGTATTGGATACTATGAACATAAAAATGAAGAAGAGACAAACAGGTTCCTTAAATATTTCACAGTATAGTAGGGGAAATAAATATGTAAACAGCTATTTATAAGACAATGTGATCTGTATAACGTTGAATCTTCTAGAAAAGCATGCCATGTCCAGATAGTAAGAGAATATTAGAAAGTCTTTGATTAGGATGCCATTGGAACTGGCAATTCCAATTAAACTGGAAACTAGGCAAGACTGAAAGAAATCCTGCCAAATTGGAAAGGACGCTATTGTCATCTAGTGGCCAGACCCCTGTCCTTGAAATGGTTATCTTAAATATTATCTATCTGTAAGAAACTATTTTGGGTGGGAAAAAAAAGCAATTGACCACAATTTCACAAGTTTTTTTTTTTTTTTTTTTTTTTTTCAGATCTTAATACATGAGGGGATATTAATGCTCTAAAAATAGTAATATCACTTGCCTTTCAGGAACTTTTTTTTTCACTCTCTCATCATAGATAAAAATGACTTCAATTTGAGAAACTATCTCAGATTAAAGGAGGCTAAATAGACATGATAACAAAATGCAGTTTGTGATCTTGGATTGGATACTGGGGCAATTAATGATATTTAAATAAAGCTGATAGATTATTTAATAGTATTATAAGAGTATTAATTTCCTGGTTTAAATAATCATATTGTGGTTATGTAAGACTTAAACATTTTGGGACATTGTCAGGTGTACGAGAATCCTATAACTATTATTGCAACTTTTTATACGTCTCAATTTATTTCAAAATGAAGAATTAAAAAAGCTTAATGATAAAAATGTAGTACAAATTACAAAACTGGTTTAATCATGTATTTTCAGTTTCCCTAAGTGAATAATATACCCTATAATTATATCAGTATTATAATTTGCCTATTCACATATTTCTCTTTAAATTCTACATTTAGGGTCAGTGTGAAAGAAAATTTAAGATTATCATTATAGTTTTTGATTTGTAATTTCTGATGGAAAAATACTATTCCTCTAAGTCCAGCCACCCTGGCAGTGTTTTTACAGGGAACCACAATTACCTTACTATCTTCTTTGTGCTATTAACTCCAGTTAATTATGTTAGGTTCTCAGTCCAGCACTGATACCTTCTGATGGTGCATTCCATTTGCTGTGATTATATCCTTACATTTCAGGAACTCACAGAGCTATTAACATGAAATCACTTTAGTGGATTCCTTAGGAATTTCAGGAAACAAACAAACAAAAAAGATGTCAGCTAAATCCATTGAACTGGACACGAAAGCACAGGCAATAACCTGAAACCATTCTAGCTTTTAATGATATGTGCCGATGATTGACATTTTGTCTGGGACCACCATTTGGGATTCCAAATCTGTAAATCTCTGATTTTTGTCTCCTTCAGTGGACAGGTGAAGTTGAGCAAGAATTAAAGTGTAGGAACAAAGGTAATTATACTTGTTTTAAACAAATCGGATAAAGCATATTAAATTTTGAAAGATTTCTCACTAAAAATGATGTCTTAGCCACCTGAGTGCAACTTAACGTTGCAAGATAGAAAATCCAGTTTGATCACTTACATTAATTTTTAACAGTTGAAAAGTCTAACTTTAAAATGTCAGCTAACTAGATAGGCATTTATTGAATGTTTAGGATTTTGTTGAAAATCAGAGATTTTTTTTTTTTTATTAAAGATTACAATAAATTCTTTGCCACTCCTCCTATCCATTTCCTTATTTCTCCTTGGCTGGCCTCATTACTTGCTTTAACCAACAGAAGCTGGTGGAAGTGATGCTATGTAACTTCCGAAGCTATTGCTAAAGGGATTTGTGGTTTCCATTTTACATACTTAAAACACTCCAATTTGGAATCCAACTGTCACTCTGTGGAAAACCCAAGCTACAGGGAGAAGTTCCTTCTACTAATAGGGATTGAGACACTACTATCTCCGTAGCTATAGGGAGAGGCCACACATATGGCTACCGCACCTTGATTAATAGCCTCAACTGAGTTCCCAGCCAACGGCCATTACTGAACTGTCAGACATTCAGGTCGGCCGTCTTGGATGTCTCAGATCGAAGCCGCTTCTAGGCGATTGAAGCCCTAGTCATTGCAACATGGAACAGAAGATCCACCCAAATATGGTCAGGCAAACCACAAAACAATGACAAACTATAAATGGCTCTTGTTGGTTTAAATTTTGAGATTTGTTATCAGCAATAGATAACAAAAATCGAGAGTGGGTTATGTATTAACCTCTTCATTAGGGTTTCTGTGATTACATTGGTAGCTCCTAATTTAGTAGCCTCTCTGATACTACAATGTCAGTTGTATTCCACCTCAGCTTTTGATAATAGTTTTTCTAATATAAAATGCATTTTTCAAGATTCATTTATTTCAGTTCAAAACATGTTTTGAATTGAACTGAAATTTTGTGCTTACCACTTGGTTTGGTGAAATAGGAAACAATAAAAACTGTAAGATATAGCCCTGTCATTAAGAGCCTTGTTACTATTTAGAGCCATAGATTTATTTATTTAAAATAATTAAGAGTCAGTAAAGAAGGAGACTGTCAGTAGGTGCAAAAAGGAAAAGTTAAGTGGGACTGAAATGTTTCTGGAAGGCTCTTGGGAAGAAGAAAACAAGTGTTCAATATTCAAAAATATAGAGAACTTGAAATATAAAGAGAAGTGAAGTGAAGGTATCCCAAATTGTGAGAAAACCACAGACTGAAGAATGACCATGGCCAAGGGGAGTCAATAGGAAACAAAGTTCACTAAACCAGAGTATAAATGTCAGAAAATAGTAGGAGAAAATAACCAAAAATGCAACTGATTTGTGTAAAAAAAAAGTATCCAATTTGACTTGTTTAAATATTACCTTTTTTTTTTGTTCATAATTAAATGTTTTTGAACATCCTTGAAGAGAAACGTGGCTGTTGGCCTCAACCACAAATTTCCTCAAATGCAAATGAGCATGCCAGATTTTGCACTTAAAATTCAGGAAGCAAAATTTCATCATGTCACACAAGTCTGAGTTTGTAATGCCATAGATTCCTGATGGCAAATATAGAAATTGCTAGTTAGATGGATAAAGAAGATGTGGTATATATATACAATGGAATATTATGCAGCCATCAAAAGGAATAAGATCTTGCCATTTGCAACGACGTGGATGGAACTGGAGGGTATTATGCTGAGCGAAATAAGTCAAACAGAGAAAGACATGTATCATATGACCTCACTGATATGAGGAATTCTTAATCTCAGGAAACAAACTGAGGGTTGCTGGAGTGGGGGGTGGGGTGGGAGGGATGGGGTGACTGGGTGATGGACACTGGGGAGGGTATGTGTTCTGGTAAGCGCTGTGAATTGTGCAAGACTGTTGAATCTCAGATCTGTACCTCTGAAACAAATAATGCAATATATGTTAAGAAAGAAAAAAAGAAGAAGAAGAATGTAGCAGGAGGGGAAGAATGAAGGGGGGGAAATCGGAGGGGGAGAAGAACCATGAGAGACAATGGACTCTGAAAAACAAACTGAGGGTTCTAGAGGGGAGGGGGTTGGGAGGATGGGTTAGCCTGGTGATGGGTATTGAGGAGGGCACGTTCTGCATGGAGCACTGGGTGTTATGCACAAACAATGAATCATGGAACACTATATCTAAAACTAATGATGTAATGTATGGGGATTAACATAACAATAAAAAAATTAAAAAAAAAAGAAATTGCTAGTTAGAAATATACAGAAAGTGAAACACATAAATGATGGTGAAATGCAAATTTGCTGAAATTGTATTACAAAGTTTTCTCTTTCCTTTTTAACTTAATTTTATACATCCTTTTTTTTAAGGATTTATTTATTTATTTATTTGACAGAGAGAGAGAGAGAGAGAGCACAAACAGGATGAGCAGGAGAAGGAGAAGCAGGTTTCCCGCTGAGCAGGGAGCCCGATGTGAGGCTCGATCCCAGGACCCTGGGATCATGATCTGAGCTGAAAGCAGACGCTTAACCGACTGAGCCACCCAGGCATCCCAGTTTTATACATCCTGACTTAAAACTATTTTCCATCTGGAAAAGTCATCCTCTGGTATTGTGTGGCAAAGCAAAAGAAACATCCTGAACCTAGACACTGATTAGCCAACCAGATTACCACCAGCAATCAGAAATACCACATCAAAAGATGTCTCAGTTAAATCCTGGCAAAAAAATTCTATTTCAGGAAAATATAACTAGTATCAGAATAAGTTCATTCTTTTTCTTTCACATGTATAACTGATTGTACCAAGAGTGAAGGAAGAGCAGACTAGTTTAATACATAATCAGAGATTTGATTTAAAAAAGTCAATGAGATACATACTGTATATTCGCTATGTAATACTCTTTTTCTTTTTTTTTAAGATTTATTTATTTATTTTAGAGAGAGAGAGAGAGTGCTCCCAAGCAGGGGGAAGGGCAGAGGGTGAGGGAGACAGAATCCTTAAGCAGACTCCCCACTGAACATGGAGCCCAATGCGGGGCTCAATCCCACCACCCTGAGATCATGACCTGAGTGGAAATCAAGAGTTGGCCACTTAACCAACTGAGCCACCAAGCCACCCCTATTTAATACTCTTTCAGCAATTTTAAAATCTGTTAAGACTCCATATTATCTCAGTCAAAGCTGCAAGTGTTCTTATTTTCTCAGTAATAAATAAACACATTAATCATCTTTTTATCCATTATTCATTTCCACTCACTGTTACTGTAGTAGGCACTGGGGCACAAAAATGAGATACGGTCCATATGTTTTAGACTCATTAGTATTATGTATAATAGTCCAGCTCCATCTCTTAACAGTTAAGAAGCATTAACACGCTTTACTTTGTGAGCAAAAATGCAAATACACATTTTTTAGGTTGTCCGAACCCTGAAAAAACTATATTCATATTGTTCTTATATTCAAAGACTTTGCATTACATACATTTATTTTTTGATTTAACACACATTTACTAAGTACTTACTTGCCAAACATAGTGCTAAATACTGAAGATAGAAATATGAATATATTCTTATACTCAGTAAGTTTTTATTGTCTAATAAAACAAAAAGACAATCATGGAGCTCCTGGGTGGCTCAGTCAGTTAAATGTCTGACTCTTGATTTCAGCTCAGGTCATGATCTCAGGGTTGTGGGATCCAGGATCATTGGGCTCCACACTGAGCTTGGAGCCTGCTTGAGATTCTTTCTCTCCCTCTCCTTCTGCCTCACTCTCTGTCTCTAAATATATATATATATATATATATATATATATATATATATATATATATGATGCAGTCATGCAAATAAATGCAGTGAAGGATATCAAATGTATAAAAATACAAAGCTTTACACGGAAAGAAGTGGTCATTGCTACTCAGGGAGAGTCTGAAGATGCTTTATAAAAAGGTGATACTAGATCTGAGTTTTGAAAGCTAATCACATATTCAGCAGGTAAACAAGCATGGCGCATGGTTCCAAAACCAAAACATATCACTGTCAGAGTGGTTTGTGATTGTTTTTATAAGATCTGGAGTTTAAAATTTGTTGTTCATGTGTATCTGAACATATAAATATGCACACATGTCTGTGTCTCACTGGGTGTTGGGTTATTTTTCCCATTTGAAAAGAAACTAAAGATGCTGGTGTTCTTATTTGTGGATGTCAATAAACATATTGAGCTTAATAATTAAAAAAATATTTATAGATTCACAAATATGACCAGTTGAATCAGATGTGCCTTGCTGATTTATTATTTTTCTTTAGGGTTCTTCAATGATATTAGTCCTAATTTTTTTTTTTTAAGATTTTTATTTATTTATTTGACAGAGAGAGAGAGCACAAGCAGGGGGAGCGGCAGAGGGAGAGAGAGAAGCAGACTCCCCTCTAAGCAGGGAGCCTGATGTGGGACTCAATCTCAGAACCCTGGGATCATGACCTGAGCAGAAGGCAGACACTTAACCGACTGAGACACCCAGGTGCCCCTAGTCATAGTTTTTGAGAGAGTAATTCCATTATTTGACATAAACTCATCATCTTCACATTTTTATACCTGTAAAATAAGGCTAAGGATGCCCCTTCCCAAAGTTATTGAGAAAATTACTGGAAAGAATACACTTTTTGATCTGAATATGTGTAGATCTTATGTTAAGGGGAGAAATATATCCAGATATATGCATGAAAATTGTACTGTATAGAGCTCCACTAATGACATGGCAGTGGGAAGAAGGGGCTATAAAAAAATCATAAAACCTAATGATAACCAAGTTTCTTATTAATTCATTTAAAGCATAATTAAAGAAACAGAAGCAATTATAGCACCCGATGTCTATATACTAATGCACAGATTATGGATGTTGAACAAGAAATTATTCAAAATATAAAAATAGAATCATAGGTGCTTTGGCAGATTTCAAAACTAACCAAAAGCAACAAAGAGTAATAACTAATTCAAAATAAAGATATTCATTAACAAGAAGTAGTTCTAGTATTGTATAAAAACACTGGGTGTTATACGCAAACAATGAATCATGGAACACTACATCAAAAGCTAATGATGTAATGTATGGTGATTAACATAACATAATAATAAAATAAAATAAAATAAAAATAAAAAGAAAGTATACTCAATGAAAATCATGAGCAAGATAATTAAAGTTCAATGGGAATTAGATAGAATGAAAAGGTAAGTAAGTAGGAATTCTAACAAATATGCTATGCAATAAGATAAAAGAGACCATGCTTTGCTAACTCACAATATGCAATAGTCAAAAAGACAAAATATAGTACTGACCTAAGATCCCGACAATAAAAACATCTGCTAGACATCTCATTCAGTGAGAAACAAAACTTTTGATAAATACTTGGCTTGATTTCATGACAATTTTACCTCTAAAAATGTAGGGGGGGAAGGCAGAATCTGTAAACCTATTTAAAAATGGGATGATCCATCAGTTAACATCTCACTTTTGGTGGTGTGTAGAACTAGGAAATATTTGTCATTGTGTTAGTTTACTAGAGCTTCCATTGTAAAAAAAAAAAAAAAAAAAAAAAAAAAAAAAAAAAACAATTCTGGAGACTAGAATTCTAAGACCAAGATGTCAGCAGGTTTGATTTCTTCTGAGGCTTAAGATTTTTGCCTTCTTTCTATATCCTCACCTGGTTTTCCCTCAGTTTGTGCTGTCTGTGTTTAGTCTCCTCTTCTTGTAAGGACACCAGTCATACTGGATTAAGATCCATCCTAATGATCCCACTTCCAATTTTGCACTTTAAAGTCTCTCTCCCCAAATAGAGTCATATTCTGAGGTAGTCGGGGTAAGGGCTTCAGTATATGAATTTGGGAGGGACACAATTCAACCCATAACACTCATCTTAGGAAGTGGAGTGAGAAAGTAGGAAAATAGCATCAAAAGGCCAAAAGGCCGAGATGTTGGACCTAAGAATTTCCCCAGCTTTTTAAAATCCCTCCAGTGGCTCTGTTTTCAGCAATGTTTTAGATCAAATTTTGGAAAGGTTCTAATTCAAAGATTCAGTCGTTATAGCCAGGAGTCAAACCCAATGTTGTTTGATGCCTTTCTAGCCATATTATTTGATTTTATTATGTTAACTTTGATTAGCACAAGCTTAAAAATTGATTCAACTAGATAGGGGAAATAGATTTTTGGTCATGTGCCAATGTTGGTTGGCAGTAGCTCTCTTAAGCACTATATTGCAAGTCTTGTAAGACCATGTCCAGACTCCATATGGAAAGGATCACAATGTATTACTTAAGCTTGCCATGGAAAAGGGAGGGAGGAATAGCTGTAGCATGTTCTATATATGTGCCTTTCTTATAATAGGAAGTATTTTAGTTTCTATGGAAAGTGTAGTTTTCAACTATTTGACCATCTACCTGGAACACTCCATTTTGGTTACAATGAATGAAAATCATGAGCAAGATAATTAAAGTTCTTATCTAACCATCTTAGCTAGAATAATGCCCACATTAAAAAGGTGACCAGTTTGCATTCCCACCAACAGTGTAGGAGGGTTCCCTTTTCTCCGCATCCCTGCCTACAAGCTGGTGCAGCCACTCTGGAAAACAGTATGGAGGTTCTTCAAAAAGTTGAAAATAGAGCTACTATACAACCCAGCAATTGCACTACTGGGTATTTACCCCAAAGATACAAATGTAGGGATCCGAAGGGGCATGTGCACCCTGATGTTTATAGCAGCAATGTCCACAATAGCCAAACTATGGAAAGAGCCAAGATGTCCATTGACAGATGAATGGATAAAGAAGATGTGGTATATATATACAATGGAATATTATGCAGCCATCAAAAGGAATGAGATCTTGCCATTTACAACCACGTGGATAGAACTGGAGGGTATTATGCTGAGCGAAATAAGTCAATCAGAGAAAGACATGTATCATATGATCTCACTGATATGAGGAATTCTTAATCTCAGTAAACAAGCTGAGGGTTGCTGGAATGGTGGGGTGTGGGAGTGATGGGGTGGCTGGGTGATGGACATTGGGGAGGGTGTGTGCTATGGTGAGTGCTGTGAATTGTGTAAGACTGTTGAATCACAGACCTGTATCTCTGAAACAAATAATACATTATATGCTAAAAAAAAAAAAAAAAAGAAGAATAGTAGGAAGGGAAAAATGAGGGGGGGAATCGGAGGGGGAGATGAACCATGAGAGACTATGGACTCTGAGAAACAAACTGAGGGTTCTAGAGGGGAGGAGGTTAGGGGGATGGGTTAGCCTGGTGATGGGTATTAAAGAGGGCACGTACTGAATGGAGCACTTGGTGTTATACGCAAACAATGAATCATGGAACACTACATCAAAAACTAATGATGTAATGAACGGTGATTAACATAACATAAAAAAAAAAAAAGTGACCGGTATCTAAATTCACTCAAGAAGCAGATTTTGTCACTACTTTATTATGTGGAGTCACACTTTAGCAACACTTTCTACCTTTCCCACCTTTCCCCTTCCCCAGACACAAATCTGTCCTGTTGTTTCTTTGACTTCCTCCTGTCCTGTCTTTTCTCATGGTGCTTTCTCTACCTCACTTTTCTGAATCAATTCACTCCGCTTTCTTATGCCTTTTCTTTCTCCCTCCTGATTCTTCCTTTTCTGAAATGCCTTTTTATCTTGATATAACAACTCACTATCCACTCATCAGCTTTGTTACTAGAACCACAATGGACTCAGCTTATAAATTTCATTCCTTTTAAGAATAAATCACTACAACCTCTCTCCATGATTTCTTTCTTAAAAAAAAGAGCAAATGTACATTATTTATAACTTGAGTGTTCCATTGCCTTTTTCCTCCCAGCTTTTTGAGATATAATTGACAGACGACATTGTGTAAGTTTAAGGTTTACAATGTGATGATTTGATATGCATATATATTGTGAAATGATTACCGCAATAAGGTTAGTTAACACATCTATCACCTTACACAATTACCATTTTGGTTTTTGTTTCGTGGTGAAAACATTTAAGATCTACTCTCAGCAATTTTCAAATACACAGTATTATTAACAGTAATCACCATGCTGTACATTAAATTACATTAAATTAGTCATCTTCTAACTGAAGTTAGTACCCTTCACTAACACCTCCCACCTCCATGGGTTCTTAAAGCTTGACCTTAACATTCCTATATCAAAGATATTCATTATCAATCATATGGAGGACCTTGCTGTCACTCTTTATAAAACTAAAACTACTTAAAAGCAATTATTTTTATAACATATTACTAAAGCTAAATGTAACCCATATCTCTCTCTGTAAAATAAATAAATAAATCTTTAAAAAAAATAAATAAAAATTCTTAGGTGATTTGTGAAACCAAACTATTGTTTGTTTCATTTTTGATAAGTACTTTGTTGGAAAACAGCAGAAGCATTTATAAAACTATGAAGTAAATAGCTTTTGAAATTTAAAAATATATCCTGAAGCTGAGTAATGGATTTGAAGAGAAATGAATTTCTTTCCAAGATATCATTCTGGTTTAATTTGTTATTTGTTATTTTGCCCCCAAGGAATGTATATATATGATACAGGAAGAAATCTGACAAAGAAAATATTTTTAATCCAATCCAGGGAAAAGAATATATAATTCTTAAAGTTAAGTTGCTACATTTTATATTCTGTGGAAGATGTCGAGGATGGAATGTGAAAAGGTAAATGAAGGTAAGAAAATCAGTACCATTTCCATGAGAAGTGTTAATTAAATGAGATAATAAAGAAAGGGACGCCTGGGTGGCTCAGTAGGTTAAAGGTCTGCCTACAGCTTGGGTCATGATCCCGGGGGTCCTGGGATCAAGTTCCACATCGGGCTCTTTGCTCAGCGGGGAGCCTGCTTCTCCTTCTGCCTCTGCCCCCCTACCCCTGCTTGTGGTCTCTCTCTCTCTGACAAATAAAAAAGTCTTTTAAAAAATGAGATAATAAAGAAAGAAATATTCCTAAATTATCCTGAAATCTTACAGTTACTGTACTTTCAGGAAAATGCTTTTTTATTTCAGATATTTTTGTTCCTTAAAATCATTAAACTCACAGGAATTGTAATATTTTACTATCTGTAGTCTACTTTGTTTTCTGCATTTTGTATTGAGAAGCATCACAAAACCGTTTTATCAGGACCAAATATCTAAGGTTTTGATTTAGAAAATATATTTACTGCACATGCTTTACTTCACGTGCAAAAGCAGCTACAGACCACCACCGAGGTCTTTAATTTGTGAGCTTTTTTCCCCAAGGATTGTAATGGGTTCATGTTAAGGGATGGATATATTCGAACCCAGATCCCTCACATCTAATACTGTACATTTACAAGATAGTTGGCGAGGGTTAACAATGCAGTCAGTAGAAAAGAGACAAAGCAAAGCAAACATTTCCACTTTGGATCCAAATCTCTTATTCAGGATGCTTAACAACTGATCTAGTCCACATAAGCAAATTAATTACGGTATACTGGAATATTTAATCAGATTAACATGATCACTTACAACTGGATGTAGCACAAATGTGCCAAACTCAATATATCCTAAAATAATTTATTATTTTTTCTCTCAAACCCAATTCTATTTCTATAATCTTACTATCTAGGAATAATCTGATGACCAAAACAAGACACACTTGAGAGTGAAAGGGGGTCACTAAATCATACTTATGCTGAGGCAATGCATGTAAACGTGATATCTCAGGCAAACTGGGATGGAAGATCATACTATAAATAACATAATCATTTAGCCATTTGGTCAAACAAAATCAGGTGTACTATTTGACTTACTATTTTCCTTCTAATAAAATAAGCTTGAGGGACTTGATTTTACTTTCTCTTCCCTTTTTTATAATCCCTACGTGAAGCTCTCTCATCATTCCTCACGCAAACAGGACTTTCTGCCCCTGACCCATCCAATAACCTCTGCCAAAGTGATTGCTTTGCAAAGTGCAAAGTGCAATCTGATAATGTTGCTGTCCTAGTTAAGACAAAAATAAATATATAAAAAGATCTTGCCAACTCCAGGATAAAGTTCAAACTTCTAAACATTTCATGTAAGATTCTTTATAAGCTCATTTCCTCTGAAACACTCCATATTCCTGCTCACACAGGCTCCTCTTGATACATTATGCTTTTTTGTGTCTTCTTGACCTGAAGGTTCTAATTTCATTTGCACAGAATATTCCCTAATACACACACACACACACACACACGGATTCTTATTTATCTTTTAAATTATTGCCTAAGACTACAGACTCTGGTTTTTATTCTGAGTACTCAATCTCTGAGACCATATTCCACCTTTTGGGGAAATATTTCTCCCACATTTCTGCCATATGATTCTAGTGAGGGATTCTAATTATAGATTTACATCTTTTGATGAGTGTTGATTTGTTCAGGGATAGGCATGTAGCCCAACAGTGCCAAATAGTCCATCTTCATGATTTTGTTGATTTGGCTGAGTAAAGAGATTCAGTCCCTATTTGATGAGTAAGCTATACTACATGAGGCATGGGAGTGCCAGAAGCCAAGTTCACAAAATAAAGCAATTTGGAAATTGCATCCAATAACACAGAAAGAGACTGTGATGTTAGAGCAGGAGCCCTGCAAGTGTTCAAGGAGATTCCCAGTTCTATTTGTCCCTGAGGTCCATGCTTCCCAAGGAAATATGAAAATTTAAATAAAATCTACTTTATTTTTTTCTTTTATTTATATCATTGGATTTTTCTCAACTGCAAGCAAGAGTAAGATGAGATGCCAAGATGAGAAAAGCTTTCTCTAATCTGTGATTTCATACGATGGTGGAGTTATATCATACAAACTTTACTTAGACAAAATCATCCACATATGCTAATCAAGAGACTAAAAAGAATTAAGATTTAAAATAATGTGGACAATTCCACTCAGTGAACATAGGTTTTAATGTGTGTGTAAAATCCGAGTCTCTCTCATTTTTAGTTTCCATGTTCCCCCCAGAATGGAAGTATCTTTTGTTGTTGTTGTTGAGTGTGAGCCTTACTTTTTAATATATGATATAATTTTAAAATTAAAAATAGCCCCCAAATGCATAACAGTGACTTGGTTTCTAAATATTATTCACCAATAAATAGAAGTGGGGCTTCTTGGGAAAGTGATTAATTCCAGGACTAGGCAGGGAAAATACATGAACCCAGTTCCAGAAAATAAGGAAGTGCTCAAAGAAAGATGAGGGCTTGTCAAAAGAACACAAGAGCCAACCTAATGGCCCAAAATGGAACACTTTGAGCATCAAAATAAATAATGATAATGTTGAGATTAGCTTGCAGAATAAAAGAAATATCCAAAGTCCATACTCAAATAAGCAATAAGGGACAATAAATGTGTAAGGAAAGAGGGAAATAAAAAATCAGCATTAAGCAAATATCATAGTAACAATTTCTGCTAATGAAATCTAATAGTGGATACTAAAGCTAACTGGTTAACATCTGAGGAGAAATGGGATTTGCATCATATCAAAGTATCTCCCCCCCAAGTATTTACTAAGTAAAAAGTGATATATAGTGATGTTATATATAGTAGAGAAAGTCCATAGAGGGCACCTTAATCAAGTGATCAATGACAACATCATCAGTAAAAACATATGATCATCATGAAGTCCATGATATAATGCACTCAGAAAAACACAACATCCTTCCCATGGTACAATGGCTGAAAACCATAACCACAGTCCTATTATGAAAAAATATCAGAGAAACCAAAGTTGAGAATTCGAAAAATAACCTACCCATTACTTCAAAAGTGTCAAGATCTTGAAAGACAAGGAAAGGCTGAGGAAACGTTGAAAGATTGTAGGAAACCAAGGAGAAATAACACTTAAATTCAACACTGGATCTAGGAAGAGAGGATGGGATCCTAGCACAAAGAAGTACACTTATGAAACCATGGTAATTAAGCTAGTGATCTGTTGACAGAAATAGACTAACGGGACAGAACAGAGTGCCCACACAATGACCAGTGCATGTATGGAACTCAAAATAAGCCAGAATTATTGGGTCAATGAATGAAGTTAGTAAGAAAAAAATAATTAACCATGTGAAAAAAGATGAGAATCTTTCCCTAGTTCATTTAGGTAAAGGAATGTCCATCCATAGTAACACTATTCACGATAGCAAAAACCTGGAATAAACATAAATGGGTAATGATGGGAAGAGGATGAATAAGTTTACACACACATGACTATTATAAAGAAGTCAACACAAATGAATTAGAACCACGTATTATCATATGAATAGATGTTAGCATTAACACAAAGGACAAGTCTTAAAAATAAAGCATGATTTTTATATAAATTTTAAAAATTTTAAAAATTAAATTCAAAATTATACTCTATAGTAATATCTATAAGTACAATAAAACTATACTATTAAGAAAATAAGAGATCATGAATATAAGATTCAGAATGCTGGTTATTCCAGATGAATTAGAAATCATCTGCTTTTAGGCCTCTAGAAAAGGTCACTTGTAAGTGTGGAAAGTCAAAAAATTTCCTTTTATATAATCTACCAGTTTTATCAGAATGACTGATAAAAGGTGGGGGGGGAAGAACTGGTTAGTTGCTAATTTCCCTTTTGCTTGTAGTAGGGTACCAATCAATACATAATGAGAGAAAATCAGAAAAAGATCATTGACTTGGATAGAGTTATTCATGCAAAAGTAAATATTAAAATAAAAGCTTTCCTAAATAAAAAAATAAAGATTGAGTAAATAAACCACATAATGAAATACTATATAAAATGGTTAGCACAGAGCAAACATATCAATAATATCAATAGGTGCAAATGAGCTTAACTCACTAATTAAGTAAAAAGATTTTCATATTGCCTAACAGGTAGTATATTAGGTAAATTAATGGAGGGACTCAGAAAGGATTAGTGGACTAAAATACAGTACATCCACAAATGAGACAGAGCAATAGGATGGTGTGAATGCCATATAACTAAAAGCGTTTACTGTTCCATGTACATTTTCTCCGATATATGGTATGCGATCTCAGTATTTCATTCTGGAACTATTTTAATGAGAAAATTTTTAAATTTGAAAAATTTCAGGGATTTGTTTTCAATGTAAATTTAAGTTTTAAATTTTAGTAATTTTTCTGTGCTAATGGTTTCATTTACTTTTTTGAGGATACCTAACAGAGCTAATTTTTGCACAGTGTAAATTGATCCAACAAATAATGTGAAGTACAAGATAAATCAAAATAACAAGGCTATAAATTCCTACCAAATCTGACTTCTCTTCCCATCTTTCTACTGAAACTTTTTGCAAAACTTCCTAATGACTTTCTCTCCCCAATACCTAATGGCTTCATTTGAATTATCATTTGACATTGTTTCTTCTCTGATTAATTTGCTTCTGTTGACTATTTTTCCCCCTCAGGCTTTGTTTTAATTTGGATTCTTGGATTGTTCTTCCTTGATTCTTTTTGTATATTTCTCTATTATTCTTTTTACTATCTTTCTCTAGCTCTTAAATAATTGACTCCCTAGAGTTCAGTCTTGATTCATCTTTTTTCTTTTTTGTTACGTATATCTCACTGAGATGTCATCTGCTCCTAAGTCTTTAACTGGATTCTCTCTGTTGAGATTTTCTAACTTCTATTTCATGCTCCAATATGTATTTTCAGCTGCTTACTGAGTACTGCTGTTCTGGTAATACCTCAAACCTAATGTGTTCATAATGAATCTCATTATCTTCCTCAAATTCCAAACCTGTTTTCCTTATTCCATTTGCATTAAATTTTCCAATTGTTTTATGAATCCTCATTTGGCTCCACTTTCCCACTTTTATTCACATCGGTTGCTTTCTGAATTACCTTAAAAATGCTTCCTAAATGCATTTATTAAAATCTATGCTACCACTGCTTTTAATTGAGGCTTTTTTCAAATTGTCAGCATCAATCTAACTGCTGTCCCTGCTTTATTTGTCTACATCCCCCAATATGCATATTCTCGACCAGGCCTTCAGAACAACACTTTAAAAAACGTAATTTGGTATATCATTCTCCTTTTTAAAAACACTGGATAGCTTCTCATTGCATATAGCAGTGATTATCAACTGATTTTATCATTATTTTAGCAATAGCTCTTTATCGTTTTCTCTGCAATGAAGTGTATAGATAAAAAGAGAGTTTCTCTGACAAAAGCAGAGATGGGAGTGCTACAGGGTGGAGGGTCCAGAGTTTTGCCCACTAAATCTTCTTACTCCTTATATCCTGGGACACCCCTGATGAATCCTAAGAATTCAAGATACAGGGTTTGAAAAAAGCCCCAAACATTTTAGCATGCTATTAAAGACCATCCATAAGCTGGTTTAACTATCTACTTCTTTCCTACTCTTACATCATTTACCTAACTTTTGCAATTCCAACCTACTCACAGTTCGCTATATATACTATGCATTTTCACAACTATTTTATTGTGCACTTTCCACTTCCTTTTCCCCTTTCTATGCCTAATGACTTAAATTAGTCCTTCGAAGGCCAGTGCATAAAATACCCTCTTCTCTTTGACTCCATCCTTCAAAACAAAACTAATTTTCCTTCTATGCACTAATCCTTGAGAGCACCTTGTATAAATGTTTCCTACAGTACTGATGGTACTTTACTATCATGCATGTATGTGTATGTCCCTCAAACAAGACTGTATATTCTTCAAGTGTGGGGTCCGTGTCTCAGTCTTACCTATAAGCTCCCAGTGCCTCACATAGCTCCCAGAATTTAGAAACTGTTTAATAAACATGGGCATAAGAACTGACAATGAGAGTATGGAATAAAATATAAAATTATTATTAAGAATTCACAGTTTATAATACTTTGCACCAAATCAAAGTTTCTATTCTATTCATATTTTCTGAGCCTCAATGTTCATCTTGTCATATATCCCAGAGTCACTTTCATCTTTATTTTGGGGGCATGTTGCATTTTCCGAAGATGGCTGCAGCAAAAATATCCTTCATCCCACATATTCTTTTATTTATTTTTTATTTTTTATCCCATATATTCTTTTGGACCGAAGTTGGCAAACTACAGACTATGAACTAAATCAGCCTAGACTCATACCACCATCTTGTTTTTGTTGTTGTTTGTTTGTGTTTTCACTGCCCATGAGCTAGGATTGTTTTCTACACTTTTAATTATAAAATAATAAAGAATATTGTATGTGGCCTGCAAAACTTAAAATATTTGCTATTTGGCCTTTTGCAGAAATTTTGACAAACTCTGTGCTAGTAATTTGACACCTCCTTCGAGGATGGCGTTTAATTTCTTTCCTCAATCTGGGTGGATTTATGGCTTACTTGTAACCAATAGAATGAGATGGATGGGATGCTGCATGATCCCTAAAGCTAAGGAAGAAAAAACCATGCATTGCTTACCTTACTCACTGAAATGATCTTGCTAACAGTCCTGAGGCTGCCACATTGAGAGAAAGCCCAAACTGCCCCACCTGAAGAAAACACATGGAGAATCCTTGTGACTATGTGAACAGAGAAATGCCTGACCAGCTCCCAACCACTCCAGTTTAGTTGCAGCCCCAGTCTGCCTACAACTGCATGAGAGACTCAAACAAGAACCTTTCATCCAGGCTTTCCCCAAATTTCTAATCCATAGAATTTATGTGGTAATAAAATTTGGGGGGTGGTTTTTATTCAGGCATACTAGCTGAAATAGATATAGACACTGGGAACTAGGGTGCTACCATAAAAAACCTCAAATGTGTGGCATTGGCTTTGGGGCTGAATGGCAGGCAGAAGTGGGAAGGACCTTGAATGGGCTGTTAGTAAAATAAAGAGCTTCAAGGAGGCTCTTGGTGAGGACTCACTGTAAGAAAGATGATATTGAAAACTGAAGGAAAGGAAATCTGTGTTATGGCATGGTAGCAGGTTTGGCAACTCTGTCACCTGCAAGAAAGTAGAAAATAGAAAATATGCTTGATTACTGTGATGATAGAAGTAAGTACATTTCCAGGCAAAATATTGAAAGTGGTGGCCATAAGGTGGTGGCTTTTGTCTAGTGGAGAGAACCACAATAAGATTCATAGAAAAACCCACAACACCTTAAGATAAATATGTTGGTAGAGTACTGTCAACTTGTACTATCAAGGACAGACACAATATGAAGTGAAGAAAGGATTTTGAACCACCATCATTTTATGGACATGAAGCAGGATGAGAAGGTGACTCAGTTTCAATCTCAGTTTTACTGATTTGTATTTGTTTATTTTTATGGAAAAGAAAGGGTGAAATAAGATTTCAGATAGTGGAGCCAAGAGCCCAGAGAACAGCTCTCAGAGTAATAATAAGCCCTAATCAAGAAAGCAGTGAGAAGTGCCCAGTTGGGTTTTAGGATTGACATGGACCAGTGACTGCTGGGAACCTCCTCTTTTTCTTTGTTTTGAGCAAGAGTCTCTGTATTGGTTTGTGCCTGTCCTACCATTGTATGCTGGGTGTGTGGAGAAGCCATAGTTCATCTCTTTAATTCACTAATTTTTTTTTAATTTAAAAAAATGGTACTCATGGTACTATAGTCAAGGAAATACCTGAAAATCCTCATCCACATATCGAACTAACATACCTCAAGTCAGAAGTGTGAGCTTTATCCCATAATATGTTGAGAACATGGGGAGTTTAGGGCTTAAAGGTGAGTATATTTTGCAAATAAATAATATTTACTGTGGCCAGAGGACAGACAGTGACATCAGAAGCATATTGCATTTTTCAAAGATGGACACACAAATATTCCCTGTCCTACATGATTTTTATTTCTTCTTTTTTTCAGCTTTATTGAGGAAAAATTGACAAATAAAATTGTAATATATTTAATGTGTACAATATGATGATTTGATATATGCATCCATTTTGAAAGAATTCTCACAATTGAGTTAACACATCTACACATCACATTTTGTTTTGTTTTGTTTTGTTTTTTGGGTTTTTTATTTGTGAGAATGCTCAAGGTCTATTCTCTTAACCAATTTCAATTATACAAGACAGTATTATTAATTATAGCTACCATGCGATCTATTAGACGGGCAGATCTTATTCATCTTATAACTGAAAGTTTACAACTTTTTACCAACCTCTAATTCCCCCACCCCTCAGCCCCCTGGCAACCACCATTCTACATTCTTCCACGTGGTTTTTAGAAATTTGAAAGTCACCCATAATGAAGTAGAGTCTATGTACTCTCTTCTTGAAATCATGTGGGCTTTTGTGACTGCCTCAACCATTAGAGCAGGGTGGATGTGATGCTATATGACCTCCAAACCTAGACCATAAAAATGCCTTGCATATTTGCCTTGTTCTCTTGAAATCTTCACTCTTGGATCATTGTCACCAAAAAGAGATGCCTCTGGCCTATAGCCCTAACCGAGCTTCCAGAAGACCATAAGAACCTACATTCTAACCACGAGAGTGAGCCATACCAAAAATGGGTTTACCACCATTAAGACCTCATGGAGCAAAAACAAGCCACCCCAGGTAACTCCTGCCATGATTGCAAATACATAAGTAAAATAAGTTATTGTTGTGGTTTTAAGCCACTAAATTTTGGGGAGTATTTTTTTATTTTTATTTTTGTTTTGTTTTTCTTTTTTGGAAGAAACGATCAAGTCTTTATTCACTCACTAAGATAACATAAACAAAAGACAAAAATAAGTGCAAACTCCCCAGTAATCCATTTTTCCCCCATGGAATAATGTCAGAAATAAAGAAATAAATAAATAAATAACAAATTAAAAAATAAAATAAATATTTATTTATTTTAATTTCATATATATTACAATTAATTGCATATAAACATACATATTTACATGCACACATATATACATATAAAGGGATTTATTTCAAGGATTTGGCTCTTTCAATTACACGGGCTGGCAAGTCTGAAATGTGTATGGCAGGCCCAGGCTGGAAATTCTTAGAAGCTGATGCTGGAGTTCACAGGTAGAATTTCTTCTGCCTTGGAGTGTTTTGTAATGAAGTAACAGACAACTGATAAAATTTATTTGCTTAGTTTTTCCCCTTTGACTGGACTGCTTAATCCCATGTTTTCACCCACCTCCATTCCCCACGTTTTCCAACCTATCACAATCCACAATTTCTAGCACAGTGGTGCGTTTCTAGAGTTCTCTGAATCTTCCCATTAGTTTGAAACTATTTCCCTGTACTCCCCAGCAGATTATCACATCTCTTTTTTTTATTTTATTATGTTGTGTTAATCACCATATATTACATCATTAGTTTTTGATGTAGTGTTCCATGATTCATTGTTTGTGCATAACACCCAGTGCTCCATTCAGTACGTATCACATCTCTTTTTTCCTCACCTTTTACCAAAACATGTAACTCTATTAACATTTCATGTATTCTGCTGAGACAAATAATTTTATTTAAAATACTTTGTAAACTGGGGCTCCTGGGTGGCTCAGTCGGCTGAGTGTGGGACTCTTGGTTTTGGTTCAGGTCATGATCTCAGGGTCCTGGGATCAAACCCGCTGATGGGCTCCATGCTCAACAGGGAGTCTGCTTGTCCCTTTCCCTCTGCTCCTCCCCCTACTCACTCTGTCTCTCTCTCAAATAAATAAATAAATAAAATCTTTAAAAATAAAATAAAATACTTTGTAAACTTACATTAAAAATAGAAACCATATATTCTTTACCTTGTTTTTCATTCTTGCCTGCTAATAGTATACATTCCACATAGCAAAACCTCAATAAGTATTTGGTGAATTGTATAATATTTAATTTTAAGTAGTTCTGGAAGACATTTTGAATTAATAAACCTGTGACATTTGCTTACAGAAATTGGGGGAATGGAAACAATATAGAGTTTCCTTAAAAAATTAAAAATAGAACTACTCTATGATCCAGTAATCCCACTACTGGGTGTTTACCCAAAAAATACAAAAACACTAATTTAAAGGGATCTATGCACCCCTATGTTTATTGCAGCATTACTTATAATAGCCAAACTATGGAAGCAGCCCAACTGTCCATGGATAGATGAATGGGTAAGAAAGATATTATATATATGGAATATTATTCAGCCATAAAAAGAATGAAATCTTGCCATTTGCAACAACATGGATGGCTCTACAGGGTATAATGCTAAGTGAAGTCAGTCAGTCAGAGAAAGACAAATACTACATGATTTCATTCATATGTGGAATTCAAGAAATAAAACAAATGAGCAAAGGAAAAAAGAGAGAGAGAGAGAAACCAAGAAACAGATTCTTAATTGTTATGGTAACCGGGGGGAAGGGGGGGTGGAGGGATGGATAAAATAGGTAATAGAGATTCATGAGTACACTTATATGGAAAAAAAAAAACAATTTGTCATTACACCACATGAATTTTCAAAGTAATTTAAATATGATCTATTAATGCCAGGCTTTATAACAATTAAGAATTTGCATGTGATTGTTTTTTTTATGAGTAAATATGAATATGCATATAAAGTAGAAAGAATAATATTTACTTGAGTTATAGTAAATGTTATGTTTCTTGAAGTTTCATATAGAGTGAATATTAAGCATACCATCTAAAGGATTCGTCATTAAAAAATAATCATTTTTGTTTTTTCTGAAAAAAAAAAAAGAAAGAAATTGGGAGAATGGACTAAGTTGTTTGGTCCATCTATTAGTTTAGCTTAATTTTTGTTTCTTTTACTTAAGGTTAATTCCTACAAAAGTGGGAAGATAACATACCACAGAATGATAATTTTTAGATTATATGTAACAATGCAGGTAAGCATCCTCTATCCATCTGTGACCTCACAACTAAAATATTATCTATTTGTTGTTTTAAATATTCTTGTTGAAATCTGATGGCTATAATATCGAGAGAAGGAAACCAGACAGAAAAAAAGACATGCTGTATGATTCCATGCTTATAAAGTTCTAGAATAGGCAAAAATATTTTCTGCTGCTGTGACACAGGCTGGTGGTTTCCCTGGGAAAGACTAGTGACTGAAAGGAGACAAGAGGAACCATCTGGGTTGTTGGTAATCAGTTTCTTGATCTGAACGATGGTTACATGATTAAGCACTTGTGAAAATTCACTGAGTTGCATTCATACGATTTGTAAGCTCTGTTTAACATTATACTTCAATTTCGAAAGTACCTATTTTTAGGCTTCAATTATCTCTAAATATATATTAATGTTAAGTGAAATATGTCTCTGTATCAAGATGTGAAGAAATTGAAGAATATAAAAAGGTTAGAAAGACAAGGGACATAAAAGATTGTGTAATGCAATTGTAATTTTATATAAATGAAGCATCTGAAATCTCAAGATGGTAAGCATCACAGCCAAAGTCATGGAGAAATTCAGGAGCAGCATTAAGTGCTTTTATGACTCTTCACTTAGCATTCTTTTCACAGTGCCTACTATATACGGTCATCAGTAAAAACATGTTGCCTGTTCTTGAATATATTGCATTACAAAAATAATCTATGAAGATTAATGTCTATTTCTCTTCCACAATCTTTAGGTTCAGAGCATTTTTATAACTTATATTTATGCTTCTAGTTCTTATAAATACAGCCTGGGTCTCTTTTATTCACCACTGATCCATCAAGGTTCTAGTAGCTTTGACCTCAGAAGACCCTTTTGATCTTAGAGACCTTTAAGAATCTATACTTAAGAGATCCTCTAACTCTGCTGAAAAGTCATTCTCTGGGTTGTTTCCCATTAAAGAGGTGTAAAAGCTTAAATTTCAGCCTGTTCCCTCTCTGCAGGCATCAAGTCTTTATTAGGTATTTTTCCTAGCACATCAGCCAGGACTTCACCAAAATGCATCCCACTGTGTACAAAGAATATTCTTAAGTTTCCAGACACAAGTATCTTTTGCAGTGACTCCTCTGTCCTTTTTCTCATTTCTAGGTCACTTTCAACTTAGTCTTTACAATACATGGAGATTAATCAGTCAGCTCCTCTAATGACCATGTACTGCTAATCAAAACAGCTCCAGCATGCTTCCTCTCTGGAGCTGTCTGCTAGCTGCTCACTATTCCTTTTGACTAGGTGTCATTCTTTTTCATTTTATGAAATGAAATTTCATAATTTAGCATTTTATGATATTTTTATATCAGAAATTGACAGTTTAAGTTTTCTATCTTTATGATGTTGATTTTTTTCCTGATTAAAAGTAACATATACCCAGCATAAAACAATTGGGAAATTATAGTAATAATATCAAAATAATAGTCATAATAATAGCTAACATTTATATACAGCTTACTCTGAAGTACTGTGTTAATTTACTTACACATAATAATACCTACACAGTCATATCTTACCGAATCCCACAGTATCCCAGCGAGGTAGACACAGATATAATTAAAGGAAGACAAGTTAAATTGCTCACCTCAAAATCACGTGGCTAGTGAATGTCTGAACAGAAAATTGAATCTAGATCTTCTGAGTACAAAGCCCCAAATCTTTTAAACCTACTATTTAAAAATAACCATTATTGGGGCGCCTGGGTGGCTCAGTCGTTAAGCGTCTGCCTTCGGCTCAGGTCATGATCCCAGGGTCCTGGGATTGAGCCCCACGTCGGGCTCCCTGCTCCGCGGGAAGCCTGCTTCTCCCTCCCCCACTCCCCCTGCTTGTGTTCCCTCTCTCGCTGTGTCTCTCTCTGTCAAATAAATAAATAAATAAAATAAAATCTTTAAAAAATAAAAAAATAAAAATAAAATAAAAATAAAAATAACCATTATTTACATTTTAGTGTTCATTTTCGTTTTTTCCCCTCACGTAATAAATACATTTAACTCTAAAAATACTTTGCTATATAATTGGGATCATTCTATAGATATAAATTTGTACCCTGCTGTTATTACTTAGCATTATAACAACTTTCTCATTAAAGCTTAGAATATTTGAAATCTGTATTTTCGGGGTTATACAGTACTAAGAACCATTTTTTTTTTTAAATCTCAGTGTTTATAACTCTTCATTTCTTGTACACATTACATGAAGTTTGCTGCTCAGTTGTGGTTCTGCCAGGCTTTGCTTTTGGATGAGCTCAACTTGGCTTCATATGCCTTCTCAATCCAGAGTCCAAACTGAGGGAGAAGCTTCAATCTGGGAAAAATGCTTGTGGGGAGCAGTAGAGGAAGAGAACCCCAGTCAAGTTATCCAGTTGTAGTTATTCCTGTGTCCAGATGTGTCAAGTCACAAATATTCATATCAAATTGGCACAAGTGTGTCACATGGCTAAGCCCAAAGTAAGTGGTACCAGAAAGCATGGCCAGTGTGGGGGAGGGAATGAATGACAGTAAACCAATGATACAATATACCATAGTATTTATGTCCATACAGCAGGCAAAATATATTCATTTCTTCTACAAAGCACTCAAATGTCTTTTTTAGAAGTAAAAACAGGCTCAAAGCCCAAGACCTTGTGCTCCAACTTAGATGTGAAAGCTTCTCTTGAATTGAGGAACTCTCAATTAAAAAGACAAGGGGCACCTGGGTGGCTCAATCAGTTAAGCCTCTGCCTTCGGCTCAGGTCATGATCCCGGAGTCCTGGGATTGAGCCCCTGAGCCCCACAGGGTCACTCTCCCTACTCAGCGAGGAGCCTCCTTCTTCTTCTCCCTCTGCCTCTCCTTACCCTCTCATCCCCCCATGTACTCTTTCTCTCTCTCAAATAAATAAATAAAATCTTAAAAAAAAAGACAAGTTATCTGCTCCCCTACATACCCAAAATAATAAGGGAACAGGGACAGAATAATCATAAGGAATATTTACATAAAAACAGAAAAAAATATTTGCAATAATCATCGGTTCTTAGAAATTCTGAAAACTCACTGGGAAGTGCTTCTTGATTAGGCCCCAATTCTGTCCCATAGAGTCGACAACTCTGTCCATTGTGCTTCTGGGCATTTAACTGTCTTTGGGGCTATTCTCTTTGGCCATAGCTTAAGAAGGCATTGGGGTGTGCTCTCCTTGTCATTGAACAAATTTTCCTACCTGTAGAGATTTAAGGGACTAAGGGAAATTTTATGTCTAGAATATTTACAGTATTTTTAATCAAGATACATGGCACATTGGCGGTACATCTCTCTCAAAAAAGTTTGCTAGTTTCTATCTCTCTGATTCTAGTCGGCTCTTTGTGAGCCAAACTCATAAATCTTCCTGAAACACACCTTTCTCAATCTCTCTCTCCACTTAATTTAGGTTCTTTGAGTTTATCAGGCTTCCATAAGATGACAACAGTGCACTCTCATTTTTAAGACATTTTGTCCAAATGAAAGGGTTTACTGAGGGCCACTTAATAAAATCAGACTTAGTGAAAGTTTAGACATTTATGCCTTTGACTTAGTCTTTGCCTGAGGTTATGTTTCTGTGACCACACCCTTGATTTGGTTTTTATCACTAGGCTTGACTTTAATATAAGAATTATTTGCCAGCTGGAGATCAAGAAAAAAATGCATTTTCAACTCTGCAAGTCTCTAAGTTTATGTATTACCCCTTGGAAACCTTTTTTTTTTTTTTTTCCTGAGCTCATTTCTTACTTGAAGTACCTTTCTAAATAGAGTAACAAATGACCAACTCAGGCTGCCATTATTTTGCTCCAAACCTTCCTACCTAAAGCTCAAAGGTACATATTCTGCCTTCCAAGTGGTCGTTTTATCAAATATTTCACAACAGAATGCTGTGGTCTCCCCTTTCTCAGCCTCTTATATGTTCTCACTGACTTTCCCCTACCCGTACAGCCAGTGCCACAGATTTGGGTGTTCCATCATGGCAGCACCTCAGTGCTATCACATTCTATATTCAGGTTAAGCTGGGAGGCGGGAACCCTCAAAATACTAAGCGCTTAAGATGACAAATAATTAGTTCTTATTAACATCAGATGAGGATTGCTGGGAGCCCAGGACTCCTCTGGGTTCTTCTGGAAGGAGGAAACAGAAAAGTGCTGCAAGGTGTGCCTGAAGTGAGCCACTTTCTTAGACCTTTAATACATGCAGTTGAAAAACCCTGTTTGCTGAAGCCAGTTTGGGCTTCATTTTCTATGACTTGTTCCAAAGACAAATCAGCAGATCTACTTTAGTAAGGAGTTGGATATTTATCCTAAGAGCATGGCGGACATTAAGAGATTTCCTGTAGTGAGATAACATATGAATTACATTCTGGAAAAAAAAAAAATGCTCTGCCTGCAATAGGGAGAATGAAGGGGAAGAGTCCAAAAAGGATGGGGACAGATGAGTTTGTAGACCAATGGAGGAATCTAAGTGATAGAAGATTGTAGCTTGGAATAGAGCAGTGGTGCTAAAAGAGACATGCTCAGATTTAAGATATTTAACAGAAGATTCATGAATTAATAGTGAATTAGATATGTGGGTGGGGAACAGGGAAATGTCATAGCTGATGCAAAGAAACAGGATTTTTGTTTTTTGCACCCGGATGCATGGCAGGATCAGTTAGTGTGATAAGAGACACTGAAACAGAGCTATTTTCATTAGAAGATAATTAATTCTTTCTTAAGCATATTGAATATTATGTGTCCTTGAAACATCCAAATGGAGGTGGATGGATTTTTGAAACTGAGAAAATAAATTTTGGTTGGAAATCTAAATTTGTGGGCCATGAAGTTAAATTTGGACATAAATTCTTCAAGACACGTAACCTGTTTTGTGAGCATTTTAGAATATCTTTTCTTTTGATAATAAAAAAATCATAGTTATCACCTGTTTCATATGTAGAGAGAACTTTTCTTTCCCCTAGAAATTTGTAAGATCTTGGGGGATGGGAAATTTACTTCTAGTACCCAGGAGAGCGGCTTGTACTTGGTAAGAGTTTAATAAAATTTACTTAGTAAATGAGGATTGCAAATGCTATTGTCTCTCTCTAGCATTTTAACTTGATTTTTTTTTCCTTTTCTTATAATTTCATTTTTTTTTTTTTAAAGATTCCATCCATTTGACAGAGAGAGACACAGCAAGAGAGGGAACACAAGCAGGGGGAGTGGGAGATGAAGAAGCAGGCTTCCCTCCGAGCAGGGAGCCCGATGCGGGGCTCGATCCCAGGACCCTGGGACCATGACCCGAGCGGAAGGCAGACGCTTAATGACTGAGCCACCCAGGCGCTCCTCTTATAATTTCAAATGTGGCTTTTAAAGTCTCTTTGTTCCAACTCTCACCCATGTATATGTCCACCCGTTTTGTTTTGCTTTTTCCTTGTTCAGGTACTCACATACAAAGGACCATTTACAAACAGCTCTGCCCTGACTTCTGTCTACACGTAAAGACCAAGAGTGTATTTGCATAAGTATTTTCTGCACAATTTTTGTTTTCTGTGTTCATACTTAAGCCAGACAGTAGTGGAAAAATGAGCAATGACGGACAGTCTATGTGATGAATTTTGATACAGGGGGTTTTGTTTTTGTTTTTACTGTTTTATCTTTCAGCCTACAGTGCAGAAAGGAAAGTATTAAGGATGGATTATATACGAGCAAAACTTGAGCAGTTCCATGGGGGGCAGTATTTCAATTTTCTCGAATCCTTCAAAAGAACTAGAGGAATATTAAGGTGTGTCATCACTGACCCACTTTAAGATTTTCCACAAATAGTCTGTTCCGTTTATGTAGCAGAAGCGTCTGCTAGATGACTAACATAAAAGTGGATTTAACTCAAAGAGGAACAGGAAATTCTTAGCTTACCGTTTATTGCCACAGCTGCAATATGAACCAACACATTCCGGGTCTCTACCCCACGGATACAGACAAGTCCAAAAGCAGCTAGCCAAGCGGATAAGAGTTATGTTAAACTGGCCTCAGCGGCAGGTCCCTCTCTGCATATCTTCCCATGGCAGAATGGCCCTTCACTGCCAAGACCGGTACAATCATTTGTCACGCAAATGATACATTCCTAAATACCAGTGAGCGGAAAGACAATGACACCAGGAACCACAGTATACTCACCAAACACCCATTATAAAATGAGATGGTGTTGGAAAATGTGCAGGTGTTGATCTCCAACAGCTTTATTCAAAGAAATAAAGCGTTTGGGCATAGAGCCACAGGTACTTGTTTCAGCCTTTTTCTTTTTCTTAAAAAAAAACAAAAAAACTAGTGGCATATTAGGCTGGGATAGATTGTATTTTCAGGGTTTGATTGCCTTATAAATCCTCTTTTGTGGAACAAGAAATTGTAATAGAATGGAATTTTGACCATGCAAGTATTGTAGAAAAACGGCACTTACAAAATGACGAATTTATTAACTTCCGTGCTGTTAACATAAATTCTCATATGGTCAACTCCATTGCAGTGACCTCTATGCTTTTTTGAGAGATTTGAACAAAAATCAGACTAATTCTAAATGAATTAGGTTGCTCTCTGTAAACTGCATTTCTTCATTCCTCACCAGTCTTTGTGATATGTTTAAGTTCACTTTATTTTTTTTTTTAAAGATTTTATTTATTTATTTGACAGGGAGAGACACAGCGAGAGAGGAAACACAAGCAGGGGGAGCGGGAGAGAGAAGCAGGCTTCCTGCGGAGCAGGGAGCCTGATGCGGGGCTCGATCCCAGGACGCTGGGATCATGACCTGAGCCGAAGGCAGACGCTTAACGACTGAGCCACCCAGGTGCCCCTTAAGTTCACTTTAAACTAGGCATCCACATGAAGCCAGTTCTTGCACTAATCTGCTGACTTCAGTCCTCTGCCAAGTCCCCAGAAGTCCTTAGCCATGCCCATACCTGACATTTGACCTCTCAGATGGAATGTTCCAGTGATTCCAAACTTTCTGTTAGGCACCAAGGAAATTCCCCTGTTTTCTCCCAAATGCAGTTTCCAGGAACGTGGGTGCCCATCCACTAGGGCTATCATCAGTCCAACTACTCCACAGAGTATCTCTCCTGGGGGCCACTTGGAGCCTTTAGAGTGCTAAAGCTTCATGTTGGTCCACTCATCTCAGAGCAAGGACAGGAGAGAGGAAAGAGTGGTATTGAGAAGAAGAATATGATTCTCTTTGGTATTGTACTTTCTCAGAGGGCTCCCAATGCATTTCAGAGCCAGGTAAAACTTCTTTTTAAGTCTTTATTTACATTCCCCTTTCTCCCTGGGATCCAGATATAGGTCCAAGATAACTTGCATGAACTCCTAATAGCAGCCAACATTCTTCTCAAGATTCTTGTCTGAGGACTTTGATTTTCTTATAAAGTTAAGATCATCCCTGGCTCCTTCATCCCCTAGGGCAATTTCCTTTGTGAGATGTTCCTTAATCACCTGAAAATATGCTTTCTTGGGCCATCCAACCAGTTTGCCAATTCTATCTAAGTTCCAACATTGATTCATAAATCAACAAATATTGATTGAATCTCTGTCATTGATTAGATATTTCAAATACATTTTTAACTCCTCACCAATATTTATCACTAATTTTTATTTGCTGAAGAATATTGTCCTGCATGGCCAATTGAAACAAAATCCAAAAAGAAGAATTTAATTACTTTTTGGCAAAAAAAAAAAAAAAAAAAAAAAGACATAAGAATGAAATAACAAAATCATGTTTACTCCAAATGTTGTGCCTTAGCTCACATGCAACTTGAGCTGTGAGTGTGTACCAGTACATGCTATTGACGTTTTCTGAGCGTTAGCTGATGTCAAAGCTTCTTTTGACTTCCCTACTCCCCCAGCTCGCCCTTCTTCAAGGAATGGGGGACTACACAGTACACTTACTGTACTTTCTAAACAGATTCTCTCAACAGCTTTACCAAGCCTCCAATGCATTCCACACCATCTCCTTTACCGCAGAGGGTGAGTGATAAATCTTGACTGGCAGAACTTGGTTTCAAAATTTCTTCAAACATCCTTCATAGGTAACCTTAAATTTCACTTCAGTCTGTGAGGATACTTCACACCGACTGAACTGGCTTTTGGAGGATCTGCTAAAAACCTGAGACAAAAGGGAGAATTGTGTGTTATGTGCTATTAGGGTCGTTTTATTGAGCCTCTACTTTATTAGGATAGCTCAGTCTAGGCAGTTGTCTGCAAGGGCTAATGTGAGGTAAAGTTGAGCCTTCTCTTCATAGCACATGCACTTAGAATCCACTGAGGAAACAAGACAGATGAACTAAATTTCTCACAGACTTCTTTCTCACCCTTCTCTCTGTTGTAACACTTTCACAGAATAATATTTATGATGACACTCTCATCAATCAGATTAAATTTCCACTTCTTAGGACTCCTCTTCCCTTTTTTTTTGGTCAATGATGAGAAATAGAATAGACATTGGTACACAGGGTGAAGGAGAAGACAAGGAGAAGAGAAAAGCCGGAGATCCATGGCATTAAAATATAATGACCTAAAAGTAAACCCGTGAAGTAATCAAGCAGCTGTTTAATGTTTGTTCTTTACCACTTTTTTTTTTCTATTTTATTTTCTTTTGAATTCTTTTCACGTCAACCGTCAACTTCCCTTTTGCGACTCATCACCTCACTATGAAAGGATCACTGTAGATAAAAGCCTTCAAAACTATCTCATCCAGATACAGCATGGATCTTCTGCATCAAGAGCCTTTAAATTTTTATTTAAAATGTTTAAAACATTATCAACTCCACACTTTTCACATTAGTAACTAGCCAAAAAAGAAAACTATGACACCAGAGAAAACAGAGCATTTCACAGAGACCAGCAGGTATACAACAGATCAAAAATCGAGTGCCTTCTTAAAACAAAATGATCGCTCTGTGAAGACCTCTGTTAAACTTGGCATAAAGAAGAAATTTATGAAAATTATTCTCTTCACTAAAATATTTTCAAAAGCAGATCACAGTGAAAATCGTATCCCAGTGCTCCCTAATTAGAGCACACACTGAGCTGGAAGCCTAGATATCTTTAAAAGTATTGTTCATAGACTGAAATCTTCTGTAAAGAAAAAGATAATCTCTAAAGCTTTAATTCACATATTTATGTTGAATAAACTTCCAAAAGAGCAAATAGTTATTCTTGGACTATTATGGAGTTAAAAATAAAGTTAAATGCAGACACATTTGTTAGATTTTTCTACACAGAGAGGTATCATTCTCACAGCAATCTAGTTAATGGTACACTCGTGGATTAAAAAAAAAAAAAAATAGAAGCAATGTACATCCACAGAGAAACTCTGGTAGTAAATATCATAAAAACAGCAATTCACTTTTAGATAGCACTTTACAATTTAGAGAGCATTTTCACATTTTTAATCTTACATTCTTAAAGTAAGTTCTCAGAGTTCATTTTTATTATCTTTATTTTACAGACAAAAGGAATACAGCTCAAAGGAGGTAAGATTTGCCCAGTATCACATAACTACTTAATGACAGAGCTGGAACTTGCAACCCAGACTTTTACCTCTTTTTACACCAGTTTTAAGGCTCTTTTTTGCTACCCTATAGCTGCCTTAGGTAGAATTCTCATTACCTGATTAGGAAAGAGACTGAACAAGCATAATACCTTTATTCAGCAATGAAATTTCCAATTGGCTACCACACAAGGAGATATATGCATCATTGTAAAAACCTTTGAAAGGGGTAGAAAGATTAAGTGGAAAGCAGAGCATTTTCTAACAGACCCTTACAGGGTTATCTAATTCCACAGGAGTCTGAGCCTTCTCTTGCATGGGGTCTTACAACTCTGCAAATTGTAAAAAAAAAAAAAAACAAGGGTGCCTGGGTGGCTCAGTCGGTTAAGCGGCTGCCTTCGGCTCAGGTCATGATCCCAGGGTCCTGGGATCGAGTCCCACATCGGGCTCCCTGCTCCGCGGGGAGCCTGCTTCTCCCTCTCCCTCTGCCTACTTGTGTTCTCTCTCTATCTCTCTGTCAAATAAATAAATAAAATCTTTAAAAAAAAAAAAAAAACAAAACAAAACAAAACAAAACTGATAGTAATAGAAATAATTCTTGTCCCTAAAGACAAGATTTGGCCTATGGAGATTAAATTCCACCCCAAAGATGGTGACCCATTTTTCATCTATTGGCAAATTTATTGGCATATTCCCAATGGCCTATATGTATGTCTGTTTTTTCCAGTCTCCTTTGAGCCAGTTTTAACTTTTACTGGTCTCCTCATTAGCTATTGAGTTAAATAAAAACATTTGATACATGTATATTTTTTATTTGTATGAGAGTCATAATTTTACTTTTTGAAAAATATTCTCATCAAATGAAAAGAAGCATGTACTTTACAAGAAGTCACCATCTGATAAGGACAGATAGATAAATAAACAGAATGAGAAACGTCAAATAATACAGATTTGTGAACAAAGTGATTTACAGAGAAAAATGAACTATACAGTGGAATTGGAGAGTAATGGCCTAGCTGAATCTTGAAAAATGGAGAAAGAGAAAAACCACAAAAGATAAACATATGGTGACCCATGTTTAAGAACATAAATTCAACCACAAACAGAGATAAAACAATCTGTTTGGCATTAATACAATGTCATTCTTAAGCATCATTAAAAATCAAAACAGATAATCTCCATTATAAAATATCCTACCTAGGCTACAATATGATAGTCAAATGAAGTAGGAAATTGCACTACCTTTTGTCAAATCCAATCTTTTTGGCCAAACTGGATATATAGTCCCTAAAAGATTCTTTCCTTAATTATAACTATTTCAGCTGAATAATTTTGTATTTGTAAAGACTAGATATTCATTAAGAGCAAGTTCTTTTTCTATTTCATCTCATTAGCTAAGAAAAGCCTATTGCCTATAGAATTCATTTCATAGATATTTGATGAATTTAGTGAAGAGTTGAGTTCATGCCGGTACCTCGTCTTGAAGTGTTCTCCCCCAGAAAAATTCCATTCATCCTGCAAAGATTCTCAAACTTTCCTCCTACTTGAAAGCTCTGCCTGAATCAGACAACTACTTCTGGTTCATTTACAGTACCTCCTATCTCTGTAGAGTGTTGGTTTCATTATTATCTTGTAATATATAGCTGTTGGCAGTTTAGATCATCATATTTTCCCCTCTTAGAATCTAATCTCCTTGAGGTGAAGGTCCTGATTTATGTATCTTTGTAACTCTCAAATGTTTGCCACAGTCCTTGTACAAATATCTGTTGGATGAACATATTTTTTTTTTAAATATTCACTTCATGTTAAAAATGTTTGACAAGAGGAGGAGCAAGATGGCAGAGGAGTAGGAGACCTAAATTTCATCTGGTCCCAGGAATTCAGCTGGATAGGGATCAAACCATTCTGAACACCTACGAACTCAACAGGAGATCGAAGAAAAGAATAGCAGCAACTCTCTGCACAGAAAAGCGACCACTTTCTGGAAGGTAGGACGTGCAGAGAAGTGAATTCGAGGTGATGTATGGGAAGATAGACCACGGGGGGAGGGAGCCTCCATCAGGCGCTACTGGCAAGTGATAGAGCCACGGAGCATCATAGAGTCTGCTCCGCTGAGGGACATCGCTCCGGTGGCTAAGTGAGGGGTGGAACCCTTGCTGGGACAGTGTGGTCTCAGGACCCTCGGGGTCACAGAAAGACCGGGGGTGCCTGAGTGTGGCAGAGCTCCCAGGTATCAGAGCGGGGAAGCTGGCTGCAGAGACGAAGCCGAGGAGTGGGCTCTCAGCTTGGGGTTGCCATAAACTGTGATCCACGGCACAGTCAGGCCACTGCTCTTCCAGCAGGGACCCAACAAGCAGCAGATCCGGGGAGACTCCCCTTCCTCCCCCGGGAGTAGCTGCACGGGAGCGCACCGCAGGGATCTGCTGGGTTTGGAGACTCCACAGGGGGTTGGGTGCCAGAGATATAAACGCTCGGTCACAGGCCAGGTGAGCACGGAGTGTGGCCAGAGACCGGGGAGACGGGAGTGATTGACTGCTTTTCTCTGGGGGTGCACTGAGAAGTGGGGCCCCGCATTCTCGGCTCCTCTGGGGCGGAGATTGGGAGGCTGCCACTTTCACTCTCATCCTCCAAACCTGTATGGAAAGCTTGCAGGGAACAAAAGCTCCTGAGAGCAAACCCGAGCAGATTACTTAGCCCGCCCCCACCAAGGGCAGGGCAATTCCACCTCTGGCAAAGACATTTGAAAACCACTGCAACAGGCCCCTCCCCCAGAAGATCAGCAAGAACAGCCAGCCAAGACCAAGTTTACTGATCAATGAGAATGGCAGAACGCCAGCACTAGGGGAATACAGCACATAGAATTCATGGCTTTTTTCCCATGATTCTTTAGTCTTTCAAAGTTAATTTTTTTAATTTTCTTTTTTTTCTTTTTCTATTTTTTTTTTTAATTTTTCTTTTTCCCTTTTTCAACCAACATCTTATCAATCCCTTTTTTTAAAATCTTTTTTATTTTTCATTTTTAGAGTCATATTCTATCTCTTCATTGTAGTTAACCTTATTTTTGGTATATATATAAGTTGTTCTCTCTATAAAATTTTGGGATACAGTTTCTTCTAACAGACCAAAATATACCCTAAATCTCTAGTATATGGCTTTGTTCTAGTCTCCTACCTGATCACATTCTCTCCCCCCCCTTTTTTTTAATTTCTCTTCTTTCTTTTTTCAACCAACTTCTTATCTTATTAATTCCTTTTATAAAATCTTTTATAATTTTCATTTTTACAGTCATATTCCATCCCTTCATCGTATGTACCCTTATTTTGTACATATATAAATTTTCTTTCGGGGCGCCTGGGTGGCTCAGTCGTTAAGCGTCTGCCTTCAGCTCAGGTCATGATCCCAGGGTCCTGGGATCGAGCCCCACATCGGGCTCCCTGCTCCGCGGGAAGCCTGCTTCTCCCTCTCTCACTCCGACTGCTTGTGTTCCCTCTCTCACTGTGTCTGTCTCTGTCAAATAAATAAATAAAATCTTTAAAAAAAAAAAAAAAAAA